>NW_015112697.1:712139-725807 GCF_001443285.1 Poecilia latipinna | reverse complement strand
ATATATATATTTGAAATACTAAACAAGATGATGAAACTTAATAAAATTTCCTGTCATGTTCTTGGCATAAATAAAGGGTCTCGCTGAGTATAGCGTTCATTCAAGAACCTACATTTCTAGGTAAGAAGGAAAATAAATTTATTGTACAAAAAGTATAACTTCTATTTAAAAAATTTCAGAAAAAGACGGGAAAAGTCATCTTGTCCAGGGCGTACCCCGCCTCTCACTCCATGACCTCCATGCAAACCACACAACCAGCTGGTATAGACAACGGAGGATGGAATGAAGGGCTTGTAACGCCATTTATTATGCACTAGATGGTGCTATTACATCATTTTCTCTATGAGTACCCAACAACTTCAAAAAGTTGAATTATAGCTCAATGTGACATTTGGCAGTACAGTCAATAATGTTGACCAAATTACATTGGCTGTTATTTTCCTTCCTGAAAACCGTACGTGTGCTACCTGAAGCCCAAAGATTTAATGGCCCAATCACACATTATTGATCATACGTTCTGTTTTTGCCCTGCTGCAGACCAGTCCTGGGTCCACCGGACCCCAATAAGGGACAAGGGTGTACAGAAAGTGGATGGATGGACATTCTGCTCTTGCTTTTTATTTATCCGGCTGATACACCTTGTATTCAACTCTGGATTGAAGAAAGACATAGTTAGGAGTTTCAAAAAGATTAAACGATGAAACACATCTGGCTTTGTGTCTTGTTATAAGAGATATCTCAGAAGGGCAGAGTCAATTATAATGCCCTGTGAAAAACCGGTCACCAAATATAGATATGTTTGTTCAGTTCTGCTTTGATGACTGAAATGTTTATCTAGAAAATCAATCTCAAGTACACATTCAGTGTTTCCTTTTAGCCAGCCTCTGGAAAGAAAACGACTACATAAAACTTTGTATTAAATAATAGCCTGTTTTAACATACACAAACCACACATTATTTCAAAGACATTTTTATTATGAAAAATATATAATAGATAAAATCTCCACACTTCCTCAAATCCCAGCCTATTATGAAATTTAATCCACACAGGAAATTAAAGTTTAACTTGTCAGAGCAAACAGTTCATATTGATTAATTAGAAAACAACACACCACAGCTATCTGAATGTATGGTTCATGAATGCATTGATATAGCAACTCGTGAATCATTTCCACAATAAATATGGACCAAAACAACAGCTCAAGATCAATTTTTCAGTTTTTCATTAAGAATTATTTTTTATAGTCTAGAGGAAAAACTGTGAGTCAAGTGTAAGGCGGTGCAACACAAACCAGCATCAACTGTCTTTAATATCATCAAGGTCAAAAGATGCACTGAGTTATCCCTAATTTTAAAATATATTCAACCCAGGAAATTATTACAGACATGAGTAAAGGACAAGATACAAAAGGGAAAAAAAATAAAAAGATTGTCTTCTCAGTTGCTCTGTAACAAAACATGTTATAGCACTGTGCAAAAGGCTGAAGTCATTGTCTGAGTGATAAACTTGTAACCTCGGATGAAACTAAGAGCAAAAAACAGGAAGAACCTGCAAAGAAAGTTGATCTTTAGCTTACATTCATCATCTTCGCCTCAACTGGTAGTAGTTACAGTACTGACTGAAGAAGACAGAATGCTGAAATTGAATAAAATTGTTTTAAGAAGCACCAGTTGTGACCGTCCTTTCTTTATGTCTCACATTAAAAATATAAAATGTTTGAAACATATTTTTCTTTGTCTCAGTTTTTTAAGAACCAGATATTTCAACAGTGTTGGGTACATGTTTCAGAGCCACTGTACATACAGCTAACATACAGTTGTAGTACAACACAGGAAGAATTGCTCAATACTTAATAGTAGGTTAAATGTCCTTGGGACAAAACATTCAATTTTTTGGTGCCATGAAATCTCATGCAGAAATATGCAGCCCACATATATTTCCTTCACTAGTCTAACCTTTTTTGTTTGCAACTGATAATGTTTTGTAAATAATCCATTAATTCTTATATATCTATATATCTATATATATATATATATATATATATATATATATATATATATATATATATATATATATATATGCATCTTGAGCATTTATCTTCTCTAAATTAACTCATTCAGCTTCACCTTAGATTTAATCTGAAATATATATTTTTTAAATAATTGCACAGTATTATAATTCTTATGGTGTGCACTTGTCTATTACTCTTTTTTATTTTTACCTTTGTGTGAGAATGCATGCTCTCACTGTGACGTGCGGCTGTGTTTCCCCATTCACACATGCACACACTCCCACCTTCCTGTTGACCCTGCATGATGTTCAGTTTGCGAGTGACGCCCTGCTCTTTGAAATTCTTTTTAACCCTTGCTTCTTGAACTCACAAAGAGGTAGGTAAAAGGCTTGCGCTGGTATCTCTTCTTTCAACTCAACCAATAATGTTCAGTTAGTTAACTCTAACTCTACAAATAAATAGGTTGATATCAGCTGCAACATGCGAGTGGAAAAACTGGCCTGGTGAAAAGCTTGGAAGTTTAAATCCAGCAAATGTCCTCTAAGATTTTAATGGTTACAAATCTATGAAAAAGCAAATAGGAAGTTGAGCTACTACTGTTAGATTACGTTAAAACATTTAAAAAAACTATTATAAATTATTCTGCAGTCTTGTCAATCAGCATAGTGATCTACAGTCTCATGTCCTTGCTTGAATTGTTACAAACAAGATAAAGAAAGGTGGATGTTTCCTTTAAAACCCGACCTTTATACAGCTAAGGTGCATAAAGGTCAGTGTTTAAACATTGTAATATTCAAAAGCATTTAAGTGAGAATCACCTATTGCTTCATTCCTATGCTTTAAACTTTTTCTATTTGCATTTTATAATGTGTGGTTTTAAGATTTATTGTTGGTCTCAAACTATCTGGTATCACTCAGCTAACAAGATCTAAATAACAAGTGCATAGAACCTACAAAGCAATCCCTGAGAAACTTGTCCAGAATCTTAATGAATTACTGAAATAACATCCATTAGGAAACTAAGAAAAAACAATGTTTTAATCCACTTGACACACGGATAGAAATGATCCAGTAGTCAGTGCCAGTGCAATGTTTCTGTCCATGCAGAAACATTGCATGGTCATTTGAGGTGGTGTAGACTTTATAAGCTCCACCCTCCTAAATGAGACATTGTTCAGTTTTGTTACGTCTTTTCTAAGCGTCGTCACATTTTAGTTCTGGGTTCTGTGTGCTGTGCCACATCAGGTACATCTGAGCCGGGAGGAATCTGTGCACCAGCAAAACATCTTTATAGAAGCACGGGCTGAATTTGTCTACTTTGTTGGAGGGAATGTGCAGCCCCGCTGTCTTCACGCCCATGTGTGAGGACGGGCCAAGTCCGGCTTTGGCCAGACACATCCCCATGTAAACATCATCGATGGGAAGAATGGGTATGGATTTGGACATGCGGTATATAAGCATTGCTGTATATCCTGACAGAAGGAAGCCCCCTCCGCCACAATACGGAGGGTACGAGTTTGATTCCTGTACCTGAACTGGGACAAAATATTTGCTCCCCGTTGCTCTGATGGGCCCCACATTCTGGATCAGATGACCAGTGAAGAGATGCTTGCTCCCCTTATTTTCTTTGAGGCTCTGCAGATACACAACCATGTTGTTTGTGTGGGCAAACACGTCGTCGTCCCCATTCAGGAGGAAGCGAGCATTCGGACAGTTTCTCTCCATCCATTCCAGGAAGAGTATTTGCTTCAAAGTGAGGTTGTAAAACGTGTCACTGAAGTCCCACTGGAGGATATCTCTGTGCTCCTCTTGCTCCAGCTTCAGGAGATTGTTCAGTCTTTCTTTTTCATAACTGTCACCTGAAACTCCGGAAATGAAGATCCTTCGAATCGGCATGCCGTTGTATGACCTCTCTTTACCCCATGTTTTCCGCAGCACCTCCCGCCGTTCGTAGTTGGCCGGGGAGCTCTTGATGACCAGCAGAAGGAAGACGTCTCCCGATTTCTCGGCTCCTCCACATTTATCAGGGAGGTCCAGCAGCATGGGGAAATGCCGACAGTGACGATAGAAGAGAAAGTCTTTGATATTCTCAGGAAGATTTGAGAAGCCTGTGATGTTGGCTGCAGTCAGATTTTGCCGACATTTTCCCCAAGAGTGCACGTAAGAGATGTTTTTGTTGAGTGTCTTTTTTTGTCTGTTATTCTCGTCAGTGTTCTTCCGGAAAGATTTCTGATAATCAGAGTACCTAAAGAAAGGGAAAGCCAGCAGGCAGATGGCTCCAACCAACAAGAAAAGTCTTCCCTTGATTTTTCTCATCTTGGAAGCTCTGAAGTGGAGACAAAACAAAGGCTTAATTAAAACAGTTGACACTAACAAGAACAAGAAAACACAAAATATGGAAAAACAATAAATAATTCATGTAATGAAAGCATCTAGTTAAATACTGGATCATATTAAAAAACAATATGATCACTATCATCACAGTGGATTCCTGGTTTTCCGTTGAACAGCTCTCTCTAAAAATGAGTACAACTTCATATTTTAATAATTTCTACACCAAATAAGCATTAATGTAAACAGTGGGAGCTGTCCTAATACCACAGAAGCTAACATCTGCGGACTTGGTGAACAGCCAATGAACGTCAAGGGAAATAAACGATTAGGCTTAATTGGCTGCTTTACACGTGGCAGCCAATAGTGTGTCCTCAAATAATTCAGATGTCCTCATGTTCCACAGAAAATCAGCAAATACTGAACTGAACTTTTTTTGTTGTTTTGCTTCAGAACCTCCATCTCAGATTGAAAGTAGATACGGACACTGTAAAAACTACAGGACCTTAAACAAATATTCATCCTTTACATTTTGTGATCATACGCAAAGACAACTATAAAGTTGGAAGCGGCATTCTTATTAAAATGTGCATAACTTTAGGGTCTTTTAAATATTATTTTTACTTTGTCCGTACTTTAACCAGCACTAAGGAAAACCACACACCATGGATTCCACCTTGGCATTAATTTTCTCACTACAGAAATATTTGCGGAAAAAGAGTACACCCCAAAAACCTTTAGCACACACAGAATAGGTACAACTTCCGCTAATAATCAAGGAAGTGGTGAGTGTTAGTGTTAATGCTAAAGCAGATGTGCAAGCATCAACTTTTTGCTCAACGTTAGTGAAAAGTGATGTTTCACCACTGGCTGGTAGAGTGATAGAGATTTTTGGTATTATCATTTTGTTATTACTTTCAGTCTAATGTTATTGTGATTTTTAGTTTAAAGTGTTTCTTCCTTATGTGTGTATAAACTGACCTGGAGGTTACGACTGACTGTTTATCTTGATGTGAGGCAGTTAACTCTGTGTTTCCCAGGCCTTAATTCTTATCAACCAGAATACCTCCTAACTGCCTGTGAGTAGTCGAATTTTGTCTCTTGTTTATCCTCCCTCTTTGTTGACAGTTTGACCTAGAGCTGAACTGGGCTCAGATCGTAGATCAGATATCACACCTGGAACTGAGTTGCTGGTTTGTTTAGGTTAAATGTTTTACGACCTCTGTTTTTTTTCTGGCTGTTCTGCTTTGACAATAAAACAGGGGCTCGCGTGGAAGGAGATCAGAACTCTCTGTGAACGGCCTGGAGAGGTCATGGCGAAGAGTTCTCCTTTTGCAAAAGCTTGTCTATAAAATTCATATACGTTGTCTGTGGTCTTTTTATATAGGTTCAAGAAAAAGTACCTATCAAGAGCCTGAGGAAATGTTCAGATTTTTAATTTAACACCTTTTTTTCTAGCAGAGGCAGTTTAAGCTTAAAAAAAAAAAACACAAAAAAAAACACAAAAAAACTCTTCATCCCCCAAAACCCCAAACTCCAGATAAATCGGAACCTAAAATTGGCTTTTGAAATTGTAGCTGCAACTTTGAGTCTAATTTTTAAATCTCAGTTTGTTTACCAATGTAATTTTTAAGTTGAAAATTTCCTTTTGTTATTTCCCTGTCACAAGGAAGAGATCCAACTTGAAACAATGATGTGTCCATTTCTAAATTATTTGTGCTTGCAAACATATTTGAATCCCTTATCAGTGAACAAGTGCAACATTTGGTCACTAATTCTACTCTGTCAATTTCCAAAACAGGATTTTGTGAACAAACAAAAATAATTCTACCACTGCAGCACTAAGTGACACAGTGATCCCACAATGACTGGAAAATTAATACAATGAAAAGAAAAAGATTAATACTTTAGGTAAGTTCTGGTGGAGTGGGTTTGGTGGTGAGATATAATTAAGGCTCAGCTGCAAGGGAGACATTTTGCTGTGACTTAGAGAACAGTGTCCAATGGGAACGATTACCAAGGCTGCAATATGTTTTTAATTAGTCACTGATTTCAAGACGCATATTAGAAGTCCCTAGAGAAGAAGGAGGCTGTGAACTCAGAGACTATGTATTGTGATAAACAACTCGACTGCTTTGTGTAAACAGTCGAGCAGTCGAGCAGTACAAAGGCACCAGTAGAAAGGAAATGTGTGAACAACGCAGGACCTTGAAAAAAAAAAAAAAACTTGGTAATGTAGTTTTGGCTAAAAAAGCTGCGCTGCTTGCAACAAATGCTAATAATAAACAGCATGTTGAAATCATAAATGGTCTGGCATTTTCAATTTTGGAATTGATCTGTAGAAACATGATTTCCTCTGAAGGCAAACATAACAGCAAGAGTGTTTTGTAAGAGTCTTCGTAGCCTCTGATCCAAAGTGTGCTAAGTTTGCCTGTTTCAACAGATCTGTCAAAAACAATGCACAAACGCAAAAGAGGAACATAAGCTAATTTTCTTATTTTTACATAAAAGTTCACCTACATGAAAAGATTAGATCAAGTTTGACTTTGGGCAGGAATACAGCATAGATAGCAAACCACTGAGTCCTTTGCTTCTGAATCTCCAGCACCATCACTGTTGCCTCGAAGCAAGAAAGTCTTATATTCAAATCCTGGCCTCTTTTGAAATATATTGCGTTTCTCCCCGTGTGCATGTATGAGTAATCCAGTTGCCTCTCACAGTTAAAAATCATGAATCTTTTGTCAATTCTCTGTGTTGTTCTGTGTGGGACGTTGCTGATCCCCCACTTGACCAGGAAGGATTAAGAAAACAGACGCATGTACTGACTCAACCTCATATCTACATTACAAAATCTGCACTATCTCTGAAACAATAGGTAGTTTTTACAGGAAGCTTTTATAATTTATGTGGTTTCTTCAGCATAGATTCTACACTAAAAAAAAGGTCATCAGATAGCTTATCGAAATGCTTTTTCAGATGAAATGGGGGCATTTAATATGACAAAGTGGAATACTGAAGCATTGTGAAATCTAGCATATCTGTTTGCTGATCTTCTAGGAGTGCACATGTTAGGAATTACAGAAGGTCACAATATGAACATGACTATCTGACACATATTTTTTGTTATATTCACCTGACTAAAATTAGATTTAAGTATCTTGTGAAGTTGTGTCATGACATAAGGCAATTGTCAAAATTTAGCAAGCAATTGAGAATCTATGTTGATACTGAAGAAACCACATAAATTATGAAAGATTCCTGTAAATTTTGCTGGACAATACATTTCCCAGAACTTAAAATATGTTGATGATGTCATAATAATGCAAGGTCAGCCTCTCAGAGACTGCTGTGCTTTAAAATTTGTACAGAGCACTCTACACTGGAACAGAAAACCATTTAATTTCAAAAATAAAACACAACAACCAAAAACAATAAATAAAAAGGAAATAAAAACCACACACAACCACGACTATACATAAAATGGATTATAAAGTCTTTGTAAACAAAACCAACACTTAAAAAAATATTTACCATCGGAATGGAAATGATTGCGCTCATTTTAAGTCATCTTGAGACTATAATTGTTTAATTTCTTACTGCGACAAGCTTACATGACTAATCAACACGCCTTGTTAACAGGAAACCATTAAACGGGGTTATGTTCACATTGAAAACAACCAGAGGTGTTCAAAAATGTATTCCTGAAAATAAATGGCTACAAAAAACCCCCCGTCAAAACAGATGAAGTTTAATAAGTTTTATTTTTCATATTCATGGGTGTTTGGATTATTGTTTCTTTGTATAGTTCATTGTTATATGTCCATTTTCACACTTTATGCCTATCTTCTGTCTCTTGTACATTTGAATTTATTTTTCTTAGATGACTGTCAGGTCTATTTCTGCTTTTGGTATTTTTTGTCTTAGTTTTGCTCCTGGGTTAATTATCGTCTCTCCTTCTTCTGTTTTCTTCTTGCTACACCCTTTCCTCATTTCTTCTGCTCTGTCTACTTGGTTCTCATGCAACTTTACTACCATGAATCAGTGATCAAGTTCATTCAGCCTCGTTGTGTTTTGCCCATCACACTCATACCACTCGCCTGATTTTCTTGTTATTTAAGTTCATTGTTCAGTGCTGGTTTAATTTGTTTTCTGCTCTCATGATTGTAACACTATTCCACTTTCTGCTCCAAGTTCCATGCTTGTTATTGCTGTCCATGATTACTTTGATAAGTGTAAGTTTTATTTTGCTACTTTTTTTTTTAATATGCATCATATTTTGAGTTCATGGTTCATGGCACTTTGAATAATTTATTTGGAAAGCTCTCACAGTGCACATTTCAATAAAGAAACACTTTCACTTCATCTGCTGTCCCACGTTCCAGTTGTAAAGTATCAATAAGCTGCTTGTCAACTACAAACAAATAAAGAAAGTACTTCCTTTTTTATGAGTGCAGTCAAATGAACAAAATGCCACAAGCATATTATGTTTACAAAACCAAGTTTATATTTTGTATTACATTTCTTTGCCAACATTAAACTTAACTCGAGAAAGTTTTTGTCTCTCTCCTTCAGGTGAGTGAGGAGGAAGCATGATCATCATAAACACTTTCTGAGCTTATAGTTTCAGTTCTTCAAAACTGACAATGAATGAGGAACCAAACCTTAATCACACAATGAATGTCAGAGTATGCATTAAAAAACCTGAGTGTGTTTCGCAACATGGTGCCAGAAGCTGTTTTATTGTGTGTTATGTACTTTGGCTCTATCATTCAATCCACTTCCATTTGAAACAACTATAAAGTAATTAATTAAACTGACTATATCTATCATAACTTAATATAAGAAGGACCCACTTGTAAATAAACAAGCCATACAAATGCTTGTTTTCACATTTGAACATGAGCAAATATAATAACTACATACTTTACATTTAGGACGCTACAAAAGAACCGGGCCTTGTTGCAGTTCTTGCTTTGATGTAAGATTTTTTTCAACATCCTGGTAGCATGTTATTTTAAGGATCTGAAATTATTATTTTGTTACTATCAATTGATCAATGATCTGAAAACGTGGCGGTGCTGTTCTACTAGTAGTTGCATCACACAGGTTTGTTATTCTGATTTTAAAATTAAATTCAGTTCTTTACTATTTTACTATTGAAGTTTTTACTTTTACTACTATTACTATTTTAAGTACAAATAATAGAATATATTACAATTACCACTGCTTATTATTTAATTGTAATCATGGCAACTCTGGATTAGTATCTCTGAGAATTGGTAAGTTTTTTTTTTAGGTTTTTTTTTTTTTTTTATGTAGCCTGTAAAAATTTAACAATTCCCCTCGTTCACGACTAAGTAAAACAATCTGTGGCTGATTTATTTGTTGTTGTTGTTATTTTATCCTTGTAAATCTCTTTTCTGACTTCTTTGATGCCATTGTTCTCAATACAATGGCAGCAATACAGAACAAAATTAAAATCATTAAAGAAAAAGCCAAGTCAAATACAGCAAACTAACTTGTTTGGCTTTTGAGTTGAATTACAAGAGCAGCTATGCCAAATGCTGCTCATAAAAAAATGAGTAGCAAACTCTGTTTATGATTAAGATTCTAAGTAGTAAAAAGGGTTAAATCATTCTTGTAGCAACTAATTTTTAGATGCCAATTGACAAACATGTGCTGCACATATAATTTCCTGTCTGATCAGAAGAAGGAACAAATAACACCCTTAGTGGTTTCCGTATCAGAATCATCAACAATGCTAGGCTCCTTTCACTCGCTCATGTGTCACACCGTTAATCTGTGTCTTTCAGCTAAGAAGTTACAGATTTGTAAGGCTCTCGTAGTATTTTCTAGGTCAATTCTTGATGTAAAACATGGGTGTTCAGCTCCTCAAGGCTCGGTGTCCTGCCCGTTTTAGATGCATCTTTACTTCAACACAGTTTATTCAAAAGATGCAATTATCTCTGTAGCTTGTCACAATATTCTTCACGGGCTTGCTAATGAGCCATCACTTTATTTGAGTATGTTGAACAAGGGAACAAGCTAACATATGCTGGATCCAGAAGACTGACTTTGGACATCACGATAGATTAAGTCTAAATACTCAATGTAGCCCTGAGCAGGAAGCAGTGTATAGAAAACAGATTGAAACATACTGTGTGGGAGGTTTTCAGGTTTCCTGTAGCCTAATTCGAATTAGAAAATGCCATGCCAAAAAAGCAGCATGCTCTAATTTGTGTAGTAAGAGTGCAGGTCTTCAAAAAGGCTTTGAATCTCAGAAGGTTGCAATAAATAATAAAAATAATTTAGCTTAGTCATGGATAAGGCTCTCAAGAATATATCTTGCTTGTAAATGTTGGCTGGTAATTGTTCATGTTAGTTTACATGTAACTATTTGCATGTCCAGGCAGCAATTTAAAGATCAAACCTTTTGGAGCTGTTGCTAATGTAGAGAATGACAACGTGTCAAAAAGAAAGATTGGTAGGTTTTCCCCCCCAAAGAGTCACCAATCTATCAAAAATTTCACAAACAGTAATTTCTGAGGCCAGTTTAGAATCACAGTTTAACAATCATGTCTATTTCTGCACCGTGGGAGGAAACAGGAAGCAGGATGGGGGCTAACAGAAAACCTCAAAGGACACAATGAAGAACCCTCACACTTTGGTTATATCCTTCTTTGTGTTTTATAGAGGGCGTGTTTGGAAACTAACAAAGCAGCATTTTAGCCAGGCTGCGTAACTTGGGAGAATTTCAAATTTTTCATGATTTCTTTCCTTCTTGTCTTTTATATTGTTTTAACAAAACAAAACCATCCATGCCAAAAAATGCAAAGAATGATGAAATCCTATTCTGGATACAGATCCAGAATAGGATCTTTATCCTATTCAAATGAAACAAATTGCCTTTATAGTTAGTTTCTCCCTCCACCCCCATTTCTTTCCATTCAGTCACTATAATCTTTCCATGTACTGTCAAACTGCATGTACAGGATAAAAAACACATTTCATTTTACATCTTTAAAAGTTTTGGTGATTCAGTAAAACATTTTAAAACATCAATTATAGTATTTTTTTCACTCCCAGTTATAGTTAACACTTCATTTGAAAAACTGGCATTAGAGAAATAAAAATCAAAGGAAAAACAATTCAATGATGTGTCTGTTTTGTTGTAGAGGATGATTCAAATGCAGGAATAAAGAGTTTCATAGAGAATCAAAAAATATAAAAAGGAGTACAGAGATATAGTCTGTCTAGAAAAGGTTTGGCCAGGAATTTGGGGTGATAACAGGCAAAAAATAATAATCCAGCAGAGACTGACAGAACCAAAGGGTAATAAAAAACTGAGGGAGGTGATGAGTGTAGCAAGACACATGAAACTGATTAACCAGAGTGAAAGCATCTGAGGGACAAATCTACAAAACAGAGATGAATGGAAGCTAATAAGTGCCAAAAGAAAAACATACAGAGATCAGAAAACATAACACGCCAACAAGAGATTGACAAAAATAACATTTAAAAATATGAAACAAAGACACTCTGTAGGAACAACCAGGCAGAAAAGAGACCGTAGACTAGTAGAACGGTTCTCTCCAACCAGGATAGAACTACAAAGAATACGTCAATGGCAATCTTTAAAGAGCTTTTTTTGTGTCTAACCAACACAACCCGAAATTAAGGAACCCTAAAGTGCTGAAAAAAACTAAATGACTGAAGTCAAACCAATGTTTTTATTAGTTTGTCTTGAAGGCAAAACTTCCACCTCTGGCATATTTGCAGCCAATAAAATATGTACTAGATATTCAATTGTTCTGTTTTGAAGTTATAAATGTTGTTTTTTATACAAGAAAAAAGGAAAAAAGCCTGCCCTCTCATGTTATTTTAAGGTACTACACGTAGTAAGTTTTGTCATTCGAAACAAAACTTATTAAACGGTAGAAATAGACACCGTTGGTGTTCGTTGGTGTAAATTACTGTTCAAATCTTTCATGTATGGTTGCATTGCCGGTATGTATTAAGTTTGTAACTTTGCAACATTGTTTCTGTCTAAGCGATAGCGCTCTAATGTGTTGTTTTAAGATGGAGTATGTTTATGTTAATTAGATGTGAGGATATCGCGAGGTTATCGGGTGCGCAGTTGGTAGCCTAGATGTGCGCATGTGGATGTGATGTTCGGTGGAAATTGAGTGTATTGTATTTTATGCTGCATATGATCACATATTTATTGTATTTTTTGTCTTCATTTCAGTTTTACCCTTTTAATTGTCATTAAACCTGCTGACAACGTCCTTCGGTCTTCAGAGTCGTGACATGAGAAAGGTGTTAGAAAGCCTTTGCATCAGACATGCACCAGTAACGGCACATCAACAACTTCACTTAACAGGGTTTATATGCTAATTAAAAAAAATGAGACTACTACAGTTTTTCCTTTATGTTATAGAAACATAAAACGTTGTATAGACTGAATCTGGATTCTGCTGGTCAAATCCACAGTGTGGCTTAAAGCCAATTTGAGTAATGAAGTAATGCTTGGGTGTGTGATGGCAAATCAATTCTTCTTACATTTGTTAAAAACGGTTGGAGTATATGGGCAGGGTCACACATTGAGTCATTACATGAAAAGTACGCTCCTACCACCAAGACAACTTGACGCAAACAAAACCCATTTTGCAAATCATCTTCCTCAAAGCAAAATCAAAAGTTTGAAACTCTCTAAACAAAACAGTTACTAAAGCCATTATATTACATCCGTTTATTTTTCTTTTTTTTGTTATTTTCTGGAAATTGGTAGAAACGGTAATTTTATTTATACAGCACATTTTCAGCAACAAGGCAATACAAAGTACTTTACAGGAATGAAAACGGAATACAAACAAAACAACAAACCAAAGGAAAGAGCAAAAAAAAAAAGAAAGAAAAAGAATCTAATGTTGATCTAAAGTAATTGTTTGCCAAGCTGTATGTGTACAATTAAGAACTAAAGTAACATGAAATTTAAGATTAGAAGGACTTTTGTTCTCATCTTTTATGTAGTTTTGGGGGCTGTTTTGACCTGAAATGTTTTAGATGAAAGATTCAACACACTTCACTAACGTGCTACCAGCTTTTCTGCAATATCAAAGATCTAACCAGGAGACGTTATCAAATCTCAATAAGAAATCCAGTCGACCTAGATGCATCCGTACGTATGTTCACAGTGCTTCACTCATACAGTTTATGCTACACATATTTGTTTCATTTCCTCCCACAATTATTTGTGACATCACATCAGGGAAGGAGCAACAGATAGGATAGGGTATAGGTTGCAGCAGGCCTACAGGGGGCC
>NW_015112697.1:710515-711183 GCF_001443285.1 Poecilia latipinna | reverse complement strand
AAAATATATATTTATTATCCTAATGTTTCTGCTATATTTCCTGTTTTTCCTTCCAGGCTGGAAGTCTTCCTCCTTCATGTTGGCGAAAACAAGAGCAGCACCAAAGACACTTCACCATCAGTGATCACCATCCATGGCCGCTTCCAATGAACTTTGAAAGCACACTTCACCTTCAGTGCAAAGTACCATGAATGTATGACCTTTGTTGTATATTGCTGTCAGTGCAGTTTGATGTTTTGAAATAAAGGTAAATTATATTCTGCGAATGGTGCTGATGTTTTTGTAGCATCTAATGTCTTAAAATGAATTTGGAGATTATTGATGGCCAGTAGTTTCTGGGGGAAAAAGTTTTAATTGCTCTAGTGGCTTTTATTTGGTAGTAAATTGACAAAAAAAAAGTGGGTAATGAGAGAAGGGGAAGACTGGGAAGCGAACCCACAACAGCCGCATTGAAAACTAGAGCCTCCATATGTGGGTTGTGCTTAACCCCTGCACCACCACAGAATATCCTGCCAGTAGTATTTCAAAACTCAGATTTCTATGTTAATATATACTTTACACCATTCTGTGTTACATTAACACGTTCATAATGTTAACTTTTGACAAAATACACTAGTGTTGAGTAAGTCAACACTGATGTGTGTTTAATTTCAGCTACTGTGAGTGTT
>NW_015112697.1:703040-706477 GCF_001443285.1 Poecilia latipinna | reverse complement strand
ATATATATATATATAAACACATGGTTTTAATTTATCTGCTTTACTCCTAAGTCAGCTACAACAGGCATAAAGCATACAGCTGTGTTTTTCATGAAGGGATTCAATGTTAAACTGTTGTTTTAAATACAGATGCTATGTACCAGATACTAATATGTGATCACTTGATTTCTAAGCAAGTATATTCATCATCCTTCAAGGTTACCATGACCCTAAACTCTTATCGCTTGCCTCATTTCTCTTGTTTGTTCAAGTCACACGCTCATCCATATATGTGCAGTTGAGCAAACTGCACATATAGGATGGTGCAGTTTGCTCAACATCAGGTCTTAGTTTTCATTCCTTATTTGTAGGAATAAAACAACTTTTGTAACACTTTTTTCCACATTGGTAACATTTGGTATCTATCATTTCATAAAAACCATCAAACAACAAGAGATAAAGCAAGAACAAATTGTGTGCACCTCTCCCAAGTTATTAAGTAGGGGAAGGGGAAATGGAAACTTAAACAGACAACTGTAAAACTAAAGCCAACAGAATAGCAGGCATATTTTCAGAGACTGCTAAATATATATGTGCTTCTGCTTTTTGGAGTCTTGCTAATTTATGTAATAACAAGACTTAAAAACATCTATGCCTGGATAAGATGCACGAGCTACAAATTAGAAAACTGTCAATTTTATTCCAACCACAATTGATGTATATGTAGCTGATCATTAATAGAGTAATAAAGTAAAGTAATGCATTAACGAAATGTCTTGCTTCAACCTTGACCATTTAATCTACAGATTAGATTAAATGTACTTTAAATTACATCTAATAATTTGTCTTAGCTGGACTACAAAGTAATGGATCCGGTTCTGCATGGTAGACTCAGCTGTTGAGTGGAAGGATTTGAAATCAGCCATCTATCTTCCTGTCAGCATGGCAAAGTGATGGTTGTTAATTTGACAAAATTGCTACAGATTAAATAACCGTCATAAAAAAGCAATTGTGTGCACAAAGACAGTACAAATGCGCACCATTTTTAAGTTTAAGTTGTCTGAGATGAGTCCTCAAAAAACTCTTTCTGGCAGCTCTTGACTACTAATTATCCCTTTAGGAGTTTTTTTCAAAATGGTGTCTTCTGCTTTCAAAAAACCACAGGCAGAAAGTTAAAAAAAGGCCATAACTTGAAACAAAGCTTCCTTTTTCCTCCCATTGTTTGAACCCGTTCATGTTGACATGATGGAATACCACCTTATAAACAGAGCCATAGTCACAAATTATACATTTTTCTTAAGACATATCTTTTACCCCATACAGTCGGTGAAGTCTAAAATGAGGATACCAAATTCACCTCCAGCTCAGCAAATGTGGACATTCAAGTTGAGTACAGTGTTCGTATAATGAGTTTTTCAATCCAAATACATTTTAATCTTTTGTTCCTTGCTAATTATGAGGAGTAGTAACAAAAAAACCAAAGCAATACTTAATTATTATCCCATTTCTGATAATGTCAACGTTAAGGACAAATGAGCCAACATTTGTAAGTGAGGAAACGTCGGTGAATGAGTCATAGTAGTATCAAAAGAAAACTAACATTTGTGGGAACAAAACTGGGAAGCAAAATCCCAAAGTCGTTAAACAACTGTAGTTTTTTTTAAATGTATTTATTTGCTCATTTATTCTTTTTAGTCTCTTATCTATGAGTCACGAATATCAAAATGTGTTGAAACCTAATGTTTTTTCTTTTTTTTATGAAACTGTCTTGCCGTTAAAGTAGCGGGACTGCACGCGTCTGAAAGCGCTCGAGAGTTTCAATTACATTTGTATATTTAGCACATTGGAGCAGACACGTGCACCTATTTTAGAGACGCAGAGGATTGTGTGTCGAGGCTTTATTGAAGTAAAAAGACATTCGAAGTAGTCAAGTTCCTAAATGAACTGGAAAAAATAAAGTTTCAGGCAGTTGAAAAATTGGTCAAATGCCATTTCCCCGTTATGGCTTAATATACGATGCGCAAACTCAGCCCGCTCTCCCAGCTCCCTCGATGATAAATGAGCCTTATTTATTTGAGGAAAAAAGTTTCAAAGTTTTTTTTTTTACCTGTTAATGCAGATCGTCGCTCTCCTCTCTTACTTGAGTCAAATCAGTCATAGCAATCGTTTACCAAGGCAGCCTTGCCATATTCTGGAGACGCGGGGCGGTGCCTGAGCTCCGTCTATTTGTCTGTCCCCCTATATCGGCTGTCAAACAGGAGCAGGATAAAATTAAACAGATGCATTCTGTTCCACTTATTTTTGCTAGAGCACTGTTTAAAATGATCTATTTAAAAAAGTTGTATTTGGATTCATACAAAAATCAAATTAATTTAGCTCAAAATATTGGACAATCATCAGTTTAATTTCCGTAATTTAATTCATGTCATCACATTTAGATTTATTACAGTCATGTCAGGCATAACATGCAGCTAATTAAAACACACATTTTTTCTTTCTTGGAAAATCTGAGTATTACATGAAACTGATTAAAATATATATATATTCAATATATAAATGTTACCTTTTGTCCATATTATGATCTGAATAATCTTTACAAAGACTGCTGGGCAAGTCGAGTCACTGTTAAAGAAGTAGGCTGTTCACAATGCTCAATGCAAGCATATTAATAGAAAGTTAGGTGGAAGGAAAAACTCTTGGAGCAAATGAAACAAGGATAATCACAACCTTGACAGAATTGTGAAGCAAAGACTATTAGAGAGTTTGGCGATACTCCAGAAGGTGTGAACCGTGGCTGCTTCAAAAACCATCACACACAGATGTGTCCAGGACGTGTGCTACAACCATCGTGTTGATGTTTTAGGTCACACCTGACCTGGACTAAATTCAAAATGTACAAAAGAGTTGTCCAACATTATATTAAAAGATGATGTTTTCTTTTTGTTTTGTTTTTTTCATCTAATTTGGTTATTATGGTGTCAGAGTCTGTAGAAATGGTGCAGATGCACAGACCGCAAGACGGTTGATGTTCAGTTTGACATTTCCACAGTTCCTCAAACCATTAATGATTAGAGGAACAACGTCTGCTGTTGTTGCCACACTTTATTGAGCCCAAAGTCATGGCAGCCATCTATCAGGAAATGCATGTGTAGATACAGAGGTAGTTATTTGATATTCCAGCAGTACTTTGCATTTGCCATAAAAACCAGTATCGGATGACACAGTGCTGGATTCACAACACCCGGCTCAAACCATTTAGTGAGTGTTGTCAAGAGGAAGGTGAACACGACAGCCGGTATTGCAGGTGAGCTGAAGTCAGACATTTAGAACATCAGGGCTTATTGTACACCGCAGAAGAGCCATCATCTCTAAGTCAAACTGCATTGATATGGTGATTTACACAACAGCACATGGACGTACTTCTCAATATGCACACAATTCTGTTTTAAAATTCAGTT
>NW_015112697.1:670740-699841 GCF_001443285.1 Poecilia latipinna | reverse complement strand
TGCAAGCATATTAATAGAAAGTTAGGTGGAAGGAAAAACTCTTGGAGCAAATGAAACAAGGATAATCACAACCTTGACAGAATTGTGAAGCAAAGACTATTAGAGAGTTTGGCGATACTCCAGAAGGTGTGAACCGTGGCTGCTTCAAAAACCATCACACACAGATGTGTCCAGGACGTGTGCTACAACCATCGTGTTGATGTTTTAGGTCACACCTGACCTGGACTAAATTCAAAATGTACAAAAGAGTTGTCCAACATTATATTAAAAGATGATGTTTTCTTTTTGTTTTGTTTTTTTCATCTAATTTGGTTATTATGGTGTCAGAGTCTGTAGAAATGGTGCAGATGCACAGACCGCAAGACGGTTGATGTTCAGTTTGACATTTCCACAGTTCCTCAGACCATTAATGATTAGTCATTAATGGTCTAATCATTAATAACTGATGGCAGACAGTTATTTTGTCTGCCATCAAAATAACTGAAAAAAAATTTTTTGACAGGTTGTTTCTCTGCTTGTTTTTTTCTTTTTATTTCGCCATGCTCATTTTATTTTTGCTTTTCTTTAGATAAGTGTTTACCTAAGTTGTTTAAATCCTGCTCAGCTTCCTTCATGTTCATAACAACTTCTCTCAGTCTGCCCGCCTGGTCTCGTCACAGCTGAACCCTGATCCAAATCAACCACGGAACTTTTGTCTGTAATCAAGTTCTCTACTTTATCCTCCACACAACTGGATTCTCCTGTTCTCTCTTTTACCTGCTGCAGTTCCCAGACTTTACCACATTGTGCCACCTGTATCATTTTATTGAAATCTCTTAATTAAATCTCTCCTGTTGACTCTGCCAACTATTCTGCATTCTGACAATTTTGTCTGCAATGAATCTAAATGATTTCCTTTTTATACCTAAGTGGTAAATTAACCTCTCAATAAACCAGATTTACTCAGATGTGCCTCTTCATTATGAATTTTGAAGTAAAAGACGCATGAGTCACGTTATTAGGTAATGTTAGAATCAAAATGTTTGTTTTTTATTCAATTGTCTCATTCCAGGAAGAAGTAGCTTAAATTCCCCCACAGAGTTTCCTGTAAAAGTTTCAGTAAATCTAACCTCTCCAGATAAAAGTGCAATCTATGCTGTCGCTGATGTTATCTGCAGGCTAAAAGGTCAGAATGCTGCCTAAATTTTTGCACTTTTACACAGTTCATGTAATTTCTCACTTTTGTGTTCAACTGTCTCTGAACTTATGGCCATTGTATTGTTCCAGAAATAAAGTATTGGTCTCTCTCTCTCTAAATTAAAGATCATAATGTCCGAGCTTTTGCAGAAGGCCTTTTTTTTTAATCAAATATTTGCCATAAAGCATTCACTTAATGTCTTTATCAAATATGAGAAAATCTATTATAGTGAGAGTGCTGATGCAATGCTGTCCCCATACAAAGCAAGATTCAGAAGAGAAGATTACCAGAGAAAAATGTATTTATTTCACAACAAACAAAGTGAAAACAGAAAACAAACAGGACTGTGAAGTTATACTGGTTTCCTGGGCGATTTCAAGTGATGCTGTTGTAAACTTTTCCAAAAATCTCCAGCTCTTTCTACTAGCATCAGATAACAGAAGCTCTGTCAGAGTGCAAAATAGTTCTTTGAAACTTTAATTCTTGAGTAGGATTCAGACCCTCCTTTAGCAAATTTGTGTGAATTAACTGAAGACAGTAAATAGCAGGTCGATATTATCTACCCCATAACCGCAGCAGGAGCACCAGGTATTTATTCAAGGCACCAACAAGGCCATTTGACACTGATGCAATTACAAATGCTGCATAGCTTTGTTATGTTGAATCTTTGTTTCGTGTATGGCATTGTGATGTGGCTGTTGAACAAGTACAAGGTGCTTGATCGTTATTCAAAGGGTTTTCGCTCTTATTCAGTCATTAACTACCGGAGAAGTGAGAACCGGATACGGATTTTTAATGGACTCCACCTGAGTGGTAATTTCCCCGAAATGTCTATTTAGTGGAACTGTTTAACATACAAACATCAAGTTCAGGGGACAATATCTCGTTACATTGCTCAGTAAACAAAAACCCAAGCCTAAAGCAAGTAATGCAATATCAGTCAGACTAGACGTCAAGTAATTTGATCTAGGAAATATTGGTTCTTTGTCCTTGCTCAATATTTACTTAAAGACCTGTCATGCTGAATGGTAAAGAACAATGAAACAGGAAACAGCAAGGAAACGCATAAAACTTAAGTGCGTCTTGAGAACTTCTGCTTTAACGCACTGTTTTCTGGTTGTGCCTCATGCAGACGTGGGAGGTTAAGATGGTATAGCTCCTGAAAGACCTTTAATAACACAGACCACATTGGTTTGAAGAGGTATAAAAGAATCACATTCCAAATAATCAGGACAAGGCTCGACAAAGATGACTGAAGGTGGAATGGGAGAAGTAGAGAGCGAGTATTACCCTGACTTGGTGTCCAAAGACAGTCCTCAAGGACTGGTTTCCTGTACGTTTTTAGTTCCTTCCGTGATTCAACACACCTGAACCAAATGGTGGGTCATTACCAGGCCTCTGCAGGACTTTATGGCATGCTAATGAGGCAGCTGGATGATTTGAAACAGCTGTGTTTGAGCAGAAACGTCTAAAACTGGCATAAAACATGAGCTGGACACTCATGTTTTATGATGAGGTGTAGAGTTTTTTTCCCCCCCAAAATGCAGTTAGAAAATCCAGTGACAAAGTGGAAAACATAAGAGCGTAATTTTATGTATTGCAGAGGGGGTGAATGCAGGCATCTTCTCAGTTTGTATCAATGTTCTAAGAGGGTTTCAAAGAACAAGAAATGCAAATATATTGAAGGTGCCATGTAAAAAAAAAAAGCTAATTTGAAACGTAAAAAAAGGCCTGAGAAAATAGAGAACCTGATGGAAAATACCATCAGGAAATTAAATATGTTGCACCAACTGAAAACAGAGAATAAAGATAACAGATCTGACAGTGAACAAAGTAAAGGGAGTATTTATACTGAAAATGGTGATCATCTTCAAGAGAGCACAGAGACCATGAATAAATAAACTTAAAGATCTTTAAATTGTGATTGTATCCTCAGCTTTTTGAGGATTCAGGTGATCTTGTGTAGACCTGCATCAAATAACTGCATCATTAGCAGGACTCAGAATCAGTTTTTAAGAAGCACGACTGAAAAGTTACAGGACACGAGCGTTCGGAGGCTGGAGTTTCATAATTACTCCGCTCAGTCAGAAACAGCCAATCAGAACTAGCAGTAATCAGCTAGCCGTCATGCTATCAGGAAGTTTTCATTCAGTAACTCAGGATTGTTTATTATAATGGAACCTGTATTTGCCTTTGAATGTAAAGTTTTATACTTTAATTTTTTGGCAATGTTGAGAGGGTTTATTTTGACTCTACATTATTTAGCCTCTTCAGAGCCTTCATATGTTTTCAGTCTGTTAAAGATAATATTACCAATAGGAGTACAATTTGCACAATGCCTGTTTTGTTTAGTTTTTTTCTTGGAAAAAGTTATTAAAAACAAGTTTTTGTCTAAATTAAGGTGAATTCATGGTTCCTTTTTCCACATAATGTAACTGGTAGTGCTTATGATTAAAAAAATAATAATTATGTGATCGGTATCGGTGATCGGCCCTCATGGTGATCGGAATCGGCAGGAAAAAACCTGATCGGCACATCTCTACTCACAATGTGTCAATGCAAAGTTAGCTTTACAGTTCAGGGAATCTGTAACGCACAATGATTTTGTCTTTTTCCTTACAAAACCAAATAATTCAACAAATCATAAAATTTCTTGGAAAATTACAGTGAACCAGAAAATAATCTTAACATGTCAATAACATACGGTAAATGGAAAATCAGTTTAAAATCAGATGATATAAGAAGAAAGAGATAATTTTAGTCCGCAAGCAGTTTTTATTTTGGAGCATTACAGGTAATTAAACAATGGGATTCGTTGATGCAGCGCTTGCTGAACATGTTCATTTAACAATCAACAAATATTTTAACTATGTTTGAATGAACATAGTTAAAAGGGATTATTGGACATGCATTAAGGGAGCTGAAAGCTCTGGAACAGTCGTGGATGTTGTTCTTGTTCAGGTAATCTCAGTATAGAAAAGGCTTAAAGGCTCCAAGATATTAAATTCACAAAGCTGTTTTTGCTATGTCACAGAAATGGAAAAGGAAAAAATATTTAATTACAAGTGTGTTTTTATAAACATGAAAAATGAGATCTCAGAAAGGAGACGATCAATGTGAAATAACTGATTAGACTCAAAACATTAATTTATTGGGTTCATCTACAGCATCAACAGTGTTGTACCAAGTACAAATAAACGTTTACAACATGTGAAATTCCACCCAAAATAAATAAACCTTTCCTTAAATATAAATACCAACCGTAGAACACAGAAGTACAGTTACAGCGTTACCTCTTAACCATCTGCCCTGAAGGCGTCTACATCTGTATGAGATTTTCACAAAAGTAAAAGACTTAAGCAAATTGTCAGGTGTTCAAACACAGAAATGTTAAAAAAAAACAAAAAAAAAAACTTGTGATCCCATTTCAGGATAAGAGCTGAGAAAGCAAACTATCAGTCAAAGAAACGCTCATCGTTTTACCCCAGCTATTTACACAAAACAAAACTGTGACTGTGCCATTATTTACCCGTTCCGAAGAACAGTTGGTAAAATGTTCATGGCACAATTAAACAAAGCATTAGAAAAATAATCAGGAGAAAATAATACTTTTACAGTTGCTTGAACAAATAATCAAACCCCTTAAAAGGGTTCCAAATTTGATCTCAATAAAAACACAAACATTATAACCAAAAACATGGATTTTACATGAAGAGGAGGGAACATAATGTACGGTTTTCTGTGCTTTTTTTTTTTAAGCATTCATATTCATCCCCTGTACTCCGATACCGCTACATATTTTATAAATCATACAATTAGTAACTGGTATTGATGAAATGGTTAAGAAAACCTGTAGCGATTCCAGAAGACTGCAGACTGGGAGGAGATCAAAGCATATTTATGTGTCAAAATGGTCTAATCAAAGTCCAGAACGAAATTCAGTTGGGAGTCTGTGCAAAACTTGTAAAGATATACCTAAAGGATATTGAGGTACAACTTCAGGTCTAACAGAACAGCTGTATTTTACATACAGGTGGATTTAATTTGTATTTAAGAGCACCAGACTAAAGGGGTTGAATATATAAGCATGTCATACACTTCAGATTTTTAAGTAGAAAACCATTATTTCCTTATTTTTTGCATTGTGTGTTTAGGGATCAAATGATACAAGCACTTTCACAAGGCACTGCAGGCAGATAAAATTAAATCCTGCCGTTTTACATGAAACTGTACTGTAATGCGGGAATATTTCCTTTCAGCCTTCAGGGAGAATAAATCCAGACAGATTCTGGATTTTGGTGGCATCTTATGTGAAGAGAGAACAGCCACTTGAAGTTTAAGCTCATTAGAGTTTTAATGTGATCAGAAAACCAAAATCTCAACTCAATAACAGGGAAAAAAAGGAATGTGACAATATTTGATTAGACTCAATGAAATTAGGGGCTTTTTTTTCTACCTTTTGACAGTTTAGATTTAATTCAAGCATTTTGTCTTCAGAACATAAAACAATAATGCACATTTTAAATGATTCAAGTACTCATTGGGCAGCAGGTAGGTCAGATCACAGTACATCCACAGAGCTGATGGTAATAAGAGCAAACCAGAAGAACAGTTGTTTTATTCAAGAATACTATTAAGTTACCTCCCAATGTACTCTTTAGTACTTATAATCCTATTAAATACCCAGGAACAAAGTGCACTTAAATATATTGCATGTACTGTTCTTTAACTCTCTGAAAAACAAAAACAACTCGACCAAACCCACTCAAGCAATTCAACACCTCAGCAATTCAACATCTTCAGACAATATAATAGAAAATCTGATCCGAGAAAACTGTGGTCCATTCTAACATTCAGGTACCCAGTTACTTTAATTATGAGTTTGAACAGTTCCTATTTGTACTACATGTCAAAGAGTCTCAGGTCGCAACTCTTAACCTAATAAATATGTCGCCTAGCTAATAATTTGATATTCTCTTGAGCATTTGTGCACAAAGGCTCTGGGAGCGAATCACAAACATCAACAGCAGAAACCCAAAAGGATTTAATTTAAAGTTATTACCCTTCAAACTGAGGGAACCAAGCAATGATGGCGGGTCACCACAACTCCCAGACCTCTGAATTTCATGTCATTACTTCAACGATGTTGACACCCGAATGATGCTGGGAAGTGACAGCATGAACGTCTGGGAGTGTCTGTTTACTGCCATGATGAAACATCAGCAGGAGCGGCACAGCCAGCTGTCTTCTGGCGCTGCAGCTTCACAGAGTCCAAATCCAGTCTGAGAAGGGTTTCCTGTCGGAATGGGAGCCACCTTATTAACTGAACTCGCGCTGGAAATCACAAAATGAGTCCGAGACGCTCTTGCAAGCGTGACGCAACCACAAGAGCTTAATTCATGAGTTATAACAGATGGAATAATCAAAAGGCTAAAACATTCAGACGCTTTTGTACTTAGACTACAAAGTTTAGCTTTAGTTACAATTCAAAGTTATGTAATTAATTGTTGTTTGAGCTTATGCTTTTATCATGTGAATAAATTACAGGAACTGCACAAAGGAGGAGAAAAGCAGAAACATAAGAGGCAAAAGGACAAAGCATTTTCATACTCTGCACAACAGATTATACTGACAACTGGTGGTGTTGCACGCGCTTGCGTTTTTGGATTCTTGAAGAGGAAACGCCTGGTTATCATGTGGTTACAGAAAAAGCATTTACTCGTTGAAGAGGAACAGACAAATGGTGACAATAACATTTAATAAAACAACAAAAGCCTGAGTGAGAATTACGAAACATTTGCTTTTCATTATCCATTTAAAGGCTTGTTTTTCTGTATTTTTCATGGCAAGCCATTGATATATATTAAGTCACCATATAAAAAAGCTTTATGGACTTTGACAAACCTGTATAAATGTTGCAGGATATTTTTTTTTTAAGTTGAAAAGAGAATAAAAGGTTTCCTACAAGTTTTCAAGGCTAAAGCGTTGTTTGTATTTGTAAACACACCCATTCAAATCGAATTACTGCTGGAAAGAAGAATACCACAAATATTACTTCGTTTTTGTTTGCATTCACACTTGATTGTTTCTGATCAAACTAATTTTAGCATCACAGATAATCTAAATCAAAAAACAGTTTTTAAGTGAAAATGCTATCCCAAAAAACCTCTCCTATAAAATTATGAATTATCCGTAATAAACCACATTTATTTGGCTCTGCAGTCGTCATCTGTGAACCGGTCTGACAACATGAAGTAGGCTAAAAAGATTGAATAAGCAACACCAACTCAAGCGCCGGTCTAAAGGACATCAGGATCAAAATCACTCCAACTTGTAAGGCTAAAGAAGAACATTTTGGAAGATGTGTGTCCAAACCATTTTAAAGTCTGGCTTTTAGTCTGGTTGAGGTACAGTGGCATGCTTTAAAGAGGCCGCTAATCCTCAAAACCTCTTCAGTGTGGAAGAATTAATTTTCCATATAGAATAGTAAGCCAATTTTTTTTTGCCCAGTGATGTAAAAGTTTCAGTGCCAATTATTGACGTCAGCACAACCAGATGTTTGGATTAGAGAGGGACTTAATGTTTCACACAGGGTTAGATTAGTTTGGACAACTTTTAGCCTCCTTAATAAATGAATCATAGTTTTACAACTCTGTTTTGCATTACCTCAGATTAATGATGTTTGTTATTACGATTAGTTTTTTTTTTGGTGGGGGGAGGGAGATCTGAAATACTTGAGTAAAAACAGAATAAATCTGTAAGGGGCAAATTGCATCTTTCCAGCTGTGTATTACCATGTGTTTCACCTGAACTTACCTTGACTAAAGTCGTGTTAGGGCCCACGGGAGGCCCCTGATCGATGAGTGGGTTCTGGGATTCTTTCAGAGAAACGTTCTGCAATGTGGAAGACCTGGAGGGACGAAACTCTTCCCTCCAACACCACCAAGCCATCCCCACCAGCAGCATACTGAGGAGCACTGGGAGACACACAGGAGACAAGCGTCACTGCAGGACCTGCCAACCTGGCAGAGCACTCTTTGAGACGCTGATGTAAAGTTTCTGCATGATGTCATCCACCTCCTCTGAGTGCACAAACATTACTCAGCAGAGCTGAAGCATATAAAGTTTCTCAAACACAGTTTCTCAACAGTGACTCATTATGTCCATCCAAGACAAGTTCATTGACGTGTGAACTTTCTAATGTAACGAAAAACATTCTAAGATTTATTTATTTATTTTTTTGCTAGCCAGCAACAGTCCACTTCCTGCTTTTAGTGTGTTCTCCAGATCGCTTGGTACTCGTATGAATTGGACTGCGCCAGAGTTCACTTCAACCACACCGAGACGTAGGTGTTTAGGCAGACCAGAGTTCACGCTGAGCTCGATTACTCATTCAAACCTCCCCAAATGAGCTGGACCATACAGGCACATGAACCAGAATTTGACTAAAGTGGACTAAACAGGGAAGGTGTGAATGCACCTTTAGTTTGTTCCCTGGTTCAACACACCTGAATCTAATGACGTCTGCTGAACTTCATGAGATGCTGAGGAGATGTCATAATGTCTGCGATTGTGTTGGACAGTTTGAGTCGGCTGTCGGGGCAGAGACACGGTACCTGGAACTGGCAGGATCCCAACGCTTGAAGACTGGGGCTGGACACGCAGGCTTTACGTGAAAAGGAAACCCTGTGTTTTTATTTGTTTGAAAAAGGATAATTGTGCTTTTTTTTCCCAGCCTTGCTTCTTAGCCTTAGCAGATTTTTATCAAATTTTTTGATCAGTTTTGATCGTTGGCTTTTTAGTTTTAGACAGACCTCAAAATGCTCTACAGCATTTTGAGCATCATGAGCGATGACCAAGCCGCCAGATACGGTGATGTTTGACATCATCACCTGGAGATTTTTGCCATTGTGTTTGTTGGCACGACATATGGAGTGTGTAGCTTCATCACCCCAATATAAAGATCCCTGACGAAGAATGAGCAGACATGGATGTCAACTGGGATGTCAGAAATGTTTTTTTTTGTTTTTTTAATGGCACTCAAAGTTCGATCCTGTTTCTTAAGCTTATTAGTTTGTGCGAGTCATTTGTAGGTGCATCTCAAAAAGATGATATATTGCATGTGTAGATAATAGTGTGATGTATCTCAAAAATGTTTGTGTAAATGTTGATTAATATGTCTCACAACTGAAAAAAAAAAGTTTAGATAACATTTGAATATTAAATAAATCTTACCACAAAGACCAGTTGTCTAGCAAACAATGATTAATCCCTCTTCACCTTTAGTAGCCACCTCCTAGCTGAAAGATTTAGAGCACTTCATGCTTCATGCTGCTGAGAAACTTTATTTTGATTCCAATTTTATTTTCCCACACGACTATGTATCTGGACACACGGCCAAAACCACCAATTTCTGCTTTATAGACCCTGGCTGTGCTCGAGCAGTAAACTCATCTGACCTCTCTGAGGAGAAACTGAGTTTTTGGCTTTTTATTAGCTGTGAACCACATTGCTTACATTTACTCAGTTACATTTACTTGAGTAACGTTTTTGAAAAAATAAAAAATAAAATACTTTTTTGAACAGTTTCACTACACCATACTTTATACTTTATGAAGTATCACTACTCTCACTTCAGTAACTTCCCTGAATGAACACAAGCTTGTTTCAGTCAAAAATCCACCTCACCCAAACAGAAACTTTCAGTTTATGTCAAAGTGAAACCTCTTGTTTGTACACAAGCTCAAGCCGTTGTTAATGTTATTTTCTGTCTACTGAGCCCTTTGTACCATTTGGAGATCAAAAAGATACAGATATATTTTGACATTGGAAATATTTTATCCTGTTCCAACATATAAATACATTACCCATTGTAAGTGTTACTTTCATAAGCCTTATATTGGAAGAAACTGAATTGGAAATGTGTTTTTTTCTTATTTTGTAATCATTCTGTGCTTTGTTGTAAGGCATTAATGTGGTTCTATACTCACAATAACCGTTGCATTTTGATTAAAATGTTTATTTCAAACCATCATAACTTGGCAACGAACAACAGGAGTTCCCCTTGTTCAGTCAATTTGGACACCTGACTGACGCCTTGACACATAACAAGTAGGTAGGGGGAGTTTGCTATTATACTCCATATGACTGGAGAAATTTCCAAACTCATTAAATGGGTTTAATAAGGACAAGAGAACGACTGATATTTTTTTGTGGTTTAATACCGCAACTTTTAAAGCTGTGGCCTTGAAATGGAAATGTGAGCATAACCTAATTTTGACCTTTGTACCTCAAATACTGCGAGTCCAAACAACCGGTCCAGGTAGCCGTTGGATTCTACCACAGTTTTACGGTGGCGGCCTTCGAGATCTATCCTGGAGATGCTCCTCATTCCCTGGTCAAACCAGTAGAGCAACCGTCGAGGCAAGTCTAAGGGGGAAACAAATCCATGGCATGTATTTATTCACCACTATTAGCAGGGGTACAGAGTGACACACATTTATTCAGAAGTGTTGATTTAAATCAGGGGTCCCCAAACTACGGCCTGCGGGCCGGATCCGGCCCGCCACGTCATTTGGTCCGGCCCCCTGAACAATGCCGGATCCGGCCCGCCTGCTCATACCAGAGAGCATTCAGTGTTTTTTTTTCATATATTGTATTTTCTGGTTTATATGTGGATTTTTCTTCAAACACCAGGGGGGCTCTTGAGCAGATGTGAAACTAACTTTCCCTCAATGAAAGATATACTAGTCAGTCCCAGTCACCGTTTCACTCACGGTTTTTTCCATTTGCATTCTGGGTAAAAATCTATCTAAAGGCGCGAATGTGTCGTCGCCCCCCCTCCCCCCCCTTCCCCGTCAACAAGAATTTTCTAAGGTTTCTTTCTCCAAAAACTAAGACCGGCCCCCGACCAGAGAAAGGAACAGCTATGTGGCCCTCGCAGGAAAAAGTTTGGGGACCCCTGATTTAAATCAAGGAGGCCAGAGATCTCCTGATTTGGTACTGAAATCTAAACAGTACAACAAAGTCATCAGTGTTCTAGAAAATCAATGTCTTTTTTTCCCCACAGATTTTTTTTTCCAATATTTTTTTCCTGAAAGAAAGGTGGTTACATCTTAAAATATGGAATCCATAAAACATTAAAGCACAAAAACAACTTTAAATGGTAAAACAGCATTGATGAGGATTCAATGACTTCACAGGTCTCCAGACTACTGGACCTCTGATGATAAAGTTCAAATTCACGCTGCAGTTGCTCCTGTTGAAAAGAGGAACAAGCTTTCCTGTTTTTCAAACTTTCTACAAAAAAGTGCAAGCAAATGATATATAAAATTAAAACGAGGAAGCCTAAAACATTCCGCACGCTCATCTGTATTTCTAGACAGGACAATGATCTATGCAAAAATTCTCAACATACCAAGAGAAAGGGCAACAGGCTGGCGGATTAAAGAAGTGACCAGAGGAAGTTTTGTCCGTCCATCTTGAGTGACCCTCTCAATCACTGGAGCGCTGCCACACTGAGCCAAGAAGAGGAAGCTGGGAAAATAAAAATATTCAGAGATTTGGTTGTTTTTTTTTTTTTCAATCCCAATCCAATGGCCAAACAATGTGCTTCATAAATTGTGTAACTGGTAAATTAACTGAACCTGTGTGTAACTTAATCTTTGTATAAATAACGTTATTCTGTGAAAGCCTCATGAAGACCGTGGACCACAGAGGGAGGAAGTTGTGAAGCTGGAGCGGTTCATGACAAGATGGATGGAGTGGGTGATTGGTTCATTTAGTATTTTTATGTAGCAAACTTTATGTAATTAACCACAAACTCAGATTGCTTTTGTAAAGACCCTGATAACCAGTACTTCAAGTGAAACATATTCCCTTACGATGCCTCTTTAACATTTTATCAAGCTACAACAGACTCCACCCTACCCTTGGAGAGGATCCACAGCGACCGCAGAGGGCTTGTTGAGCCCGGTGATCAGTTGACGTTGAAACGAACCATCCAGCGGCGCCACGTTAAGTGAGCCTGCCTCAACGTTGGTCCAGTAGAGAAGTTGGTGAATCCAATCCACAGCAAGCCCAGACACTGAACTTTGAACTTTCAACATCAGCACGGCTTCCTTTGCATTTTCAGCTACTGACATCCTGAAAGATAAAACGTGAAAATATACAGCTTATATCAAAAATCTGTGGACACTCATCTTAGGAATGAATGTCATATCAAACACCTACATAAGGCCGATTAAGAGTTATATTCAAAATAAAACTTAAATTTTAATGTAGAAATTTGGATTTTTTTTTTTGCTGTTCTTTCTTTATCCACTTTGTGCAATCCATCTGTAAAAATGGCTGCAAAACAGCCCAGAGCATAACATTACCACCACCATGCAGGACGTGTATACCTCAGTCTTTGTCTTGTCTGACCATAAAACATTTCTTCCGAAGGCATTTAGATTTTTTCATCTGGGCAGTTGAACATTTTCACTTCAGTCTTTCTTGGCTAGCATCTTTACAGAGCGTGTGCCAAATCACTTCTCTGGTGGAACATAGCGGGTCATACGTCCGGGCCGGCCAGAACGGTGTGTTGTGAAAATGAGAAGGAACTCAGAAGGCTAGCCTTGTGAAACCAGGTGTGAGCATGAATGAATGCGATAGACATTACTCTGCCAGCGACCAGATAGGAAAAACAGTAGAGGTCATCGTGTTGACTAAGTGACTTGATCAATTGAAGGATATCAATATCTATTTTGTACAATCATGTGACACCAGCAATCAGTTCAATCCAAAGGATATCAATCAAACAGGATTGGAAAACCTTCCAGTCCTCACAACTCCATGAAAGCAAAAGAAATAATTGATTGGCTAAAATCTGCAGACAAAAATCAACCTGAATTAAATATCTAACTACCTTTATTTAATCTGAAATTCTTTCTAAATGCAACATTGAATGTCAGTCCACATGAGAAAACAAAGAAAAGGCCTGTCTGTCCACAACTCATAATTATAACTAAGGCTGGACTGAATCTGTGAAACAAGATTTTCTCCAACAGGTCACCAAACGATGGAGAATAACAAATTTTCTCCTTACAGGAGAATGTGCCCCACACAGAAAATGCATTTTTGTATGGAGATGAATGACTGAGTCTGTGTCCATGTTTGTTCTCACCTGTGGTTCTTGGCATTGTGTGAACTTTGGAAACCATTAAAACACATTTTCTCCACCCTGGATCTCACCGCCATCTATCCTCATCACAAAACCCCATTTCAAGACAGAGAGGAGCCTTAAATTTAGAATCAAACGTTACTCTTTCATTTGTGACAACTCAAACATTTTCTACCATGACGTTAAAACCTTTCAGCCGCCACACAATCTTATGTTGACAAAAGTTAGTGTTCGTGACCGGTCACAACGTTTCACATTAATGCCGACCTGACAGGAAAAGAAGGACGCAGATAGAAAATCAACTCACTCCATTATATCTATTCATTTATCTTACAGAGGAGACATGCAGCATCAACAGACAGGAAACCCTGCAAATAAACACAGAGCAAAAATGGGTTATAATTTTTCGATCCGTTTCTAACTTCTCTGTGGTTTTAGGTGATAATCAATCTTGAACATTAGTATTTAAACGACGTTTAACTGAAGTCCTAAAAGGGGTGCGGGTTTTAATGTTTTTTTTAAATCTTTTTTAATCTTTTTCAAAATCTCTTTCTCTTTCTCACTGTTTATTCAATGTCGCATGCTGTTTTTATTTTAATTATGTAAAGCACTTTGAAATGCCTTGCTGCTGAAATGTGCTATACAAATAAAAGTTGATTGATTGATTAAAATACTTCTATAAATCAAGAAAGGAATTTACAGTAGAGAAAAAACCACATTTTAGTCTTTGGAAGAACAAACCTCTCGTCACTGGCTATTTCTCTCTTCTTTCACTCAGGCATGAAAACAGAATCGCTTTTCCATTAAACTCAATAACCTTAAGTTGTCTAAAAGAAAAGAACAGGTATAATAAACAAGACTGACTACGTGATCTAAACCAGAAATCATGAAACAGCATCAGATTGAGTTAAATTCTCTAGACTCATCACAAAACATACATAGTCCTGTTTTTAAAAAGACAACTTATGAATCAAACAAAGTTTGAAACGTTCTACCAAGGTCCAAATAGTTTTGCTATATTACTTTAATGTAAATACAACGGAAAAGGAGCAATCAGAACTCGGACCTAGATTAAAGTAGATGGAATTTAGTAAAAACAACCTGTCTGAACCAGGTTGTTTCATCTCTTTTAGCCTCTTTTATCTGCTTACATAACCATGTTAATGTGCGACTGCCGGCAGGCACACATTAACAGTCTGAAATTGATTAGACTACTCTTTAAGGGAGGGTACAGATCGCAGAAAAGAATTAAAAGCTAAACTCACGTTACATCCTTGCCATATGGTGAGCTAAGTGTGGCCCCAGCGCTGGACGGTGAATGCACCTCTGTATCTGTTCCATTTGTATGACGTGTATGGCTTGCAACATTTGATCATTTTTTATATGTATATATATATAACCAAATCTCATTATTTCTCAAGGTAATTTGCACTGAGGGGTTCTGGTCGGGTCCTGAAACCGGTTAGCGAACCTGGGTGGTGCACAGAGACAAAAATGAATGAACTCCAACACATCTGTGGGCGATCATTTGGGCCTCAGCAAAGGGAATAACCTTCACACAGTCATTCGAACTGAATTAGTCATTGTTGGTGAATAAGAGGTGTTCCTATTTTGTAAACTTTATCCTGCTTTCCTAGCACATCCAGCATATTATGGTGTAATCTCTTTTTACTTTAAAGTCATATTTTTCCTGCTCCAAGGGGTCAACAGGTAAACTGCAGGTTCCTTAATAACTTCAAATGTAATGACCTGTGAAATAGGGAAATGTCTTCATTAAGTCAGAGACGAATGCACAACTGGTATTTTTTGCATGTTGCTTTGGTGTTTAATGTAATCAAATGCAGAAAAGTACATGGCTGGATTGTTCTGTGTCATTAGCCAGCTCACTAAAACTTAGCAAATCAAACTTACTTTCTCACATACAAATGAACAACAACTGAGTTCACTGTGATGCAATTCCCAGCTTCCCAAGAAATCGAATCATAAGTAAATGAAGCGTTTGTTTGAACTTGTACTTAGTAGAGCTCCACTGAAGAGCATGCTTGGATGGAAAACTTAATATCGCCAACACTTCTTTCAATTTCTTGTCTTTTGCAGTAGGGTGTCACCGTTTTTGTTTGCTGACTCCCTTCAGTCCGATATATTTTTATCAGAGGAAGGGAAAGTTCCTTCTTTAAACAATAGACACAAAACCAGGAAGTAGTGCCTGATAAAACACATTTGCTTATTTTGTTATCTCTATTTTCCAGGGAATTTGAATTCTTTCTGCCTGTTTGATTTTAAGATTAAAATGCTGGTCTTTTGCAATTTCCCCATGGCTTTCATAACTTTCCACCACTATAATAAAACCTAAGGATAGTTACTCTTTTCAATGCTTTTGTTTTCTTTTGCATGTTTTACTGAATTAATTGTTAGCTGAGATCATTTATATTTTCCTTCCAGAATCTATTATTTTATCCACAAAGTTAAAATTTTTCCAAAACACAAATATAAGATGTAATTTTTCTAAAAATGTGTAAATCAGAACAAAAACTCAAGGTGAGGTATTCCTTGTTTTATTTTGCTTGTCCTCTTTAATAATAATAATAAAAAAAAAAAAACAGAAATTTTGAAATATTTACTTTGAATGGAACATTTTTCTTCTCTAGACTCTCTTTTTGGAGATTGCAAAGCATTTGTTCATGTCATAGTGCATATTTTTTTATCTTGTCCATCAGGCTGTGTGATTACATATTATGTCAGTTTATATTTTTTCTCAAGACACTGATTTTATCCTCAACTTAAAGAGAAAATATCTGAAGTTTTAAAGATCAGATTTCAACACTGAAAGAATAAATGAAGGACACTTACTCCTCTTATTCAGGTTAATTTAAAAAGAGAGAGAGAAAGTCAGGAAACAGGAAGTGATGTGAGATGCTGATTATATGAAACCGTTTCGACTTCAAAGCTGGTTTTCTGTTAGCCAGTTTTTCATACATTCCTTCCGTCTCCCCTAACAAACACACACGCAAACACACAAAAACTACAATGAAAGGTTTGCTTGTACTTATCCCAGTCATACAAAGCTAAACATGATTACTTAAATTAGGTGTCAGGGTTGAACTTTGTCAGAAAGAATCAAAAAGCATGCAAGCTACAACCAAGAATGTAATTTTCACAGATTTTTTCTTTTTTGCAGCAGTTTGACAAAATAGAAAGCAAAAACAAATAAACGCTGTGGAACTACTGACTGAAACAAGAGAGAGGGGCAACATGTGTGGAGGCTATCCGCCATCGAAATGTGCTGACGCACATATTTCACACCCTGAAAGGAAACACACACAGGAAAACCTCTTTTTTTCCAACCACTTTACAGTGCGTCGTCCTGCACGCATAGGCTCATTTATAGTCACGGACCGGGTGTCAGTTTGCATCGACTTTGATGATTGCAAGTGAAGGACTGGTTTGATGGCACGCACATATTGCATGATAAGCAAAACGAAAGAATGTTCCCTCACTGTACACAGAAAAAAGTTCATTTTAAGAATTCTGAAATGCTACTGGGAGTGAAAAAAGAAATTTCCTCATGGTGGTGCCGTTTTAACTTATTTGTATGAACACGAAGACAAATATTTCCAAGTAGCTCAACACCATCAACCATAAATTTATTATTAACCCAGTTGAACAGTTCTGACCAAATACAAAATAGAGAAGTTATGTCAGTCTGACCTGAAAAAAATTCAGGAAGAAGTCAAAGGCGCCAAGCAGCTCCAGTTGTTACCTGTATATGGAGCCGCGTCCCCGTTCCGCCCAGTACACATTATGGGTGGAAGCCAGGACTGCTATTGGACCATGTCCCGGTGAATGTGGAACAAATATCGAATACTCCTTGTTAATCAGGTTTTTCACTTGGATTCCTTTTGAAGAGCTGAAAACCAGCTGAGCTTCACGTCCTGGAAAACAGATATAAATAACTTTTAAGATTGTCCTAATTTAATTTGAGCAAAACAGAATGATAACATTGTGGCCTCTCTTGCTCAACTCAGTTTTATTTATAATTCACTAAAAATCCACTAAAATTTGCACAAGCTTCAAAATCTAACAATAGTGGTAAAAACATGATCAGTAATGAAGACTAATGATGTTTACAAGGACATTTACAATTGGTTTTCAAATGTAAAGAATTGAGCTTCTGGAATGGTTTTTCCAAAGATCTAACCTAAACGCTATTAAAATGAAGGGAGAAAGTTGCTTAAAAGTTGCATCCAAGCCATAAAACAAACATGGTTTGGTCAGTGGAATGGCCAAACTAATTTGGATGATGAGGAACTGAGATGTATCGGAGAGACTTTAGGGAAGATTGAAATTTATAATCTTCCTGACCTAAGACATTCTGTTTATGAATTGGCTTTCCCCTTGTGGCCTTGGAAGGGCTGCATATCTCTAATCTCTTCAAAGAAATGTAAACACAACGCTCTTCCCTCCTCACCCCCTGCTGTACCCATGGAGTTGTGAAGCTGAACACTCCTAAGGACATTCCTAGATAAACAACACCTTTATCGGACTCTGCCAGGACGCTCAGTAACGTGGCTTCATAGCCCTTCATCGCCTTCACTCATGTCTTTGTTTTGCCCCTTTGTTTTGTCTGAATGTTGCCACCTGCCCTACTGTGTCCATTCCTCTTTTTTGTTTGAGAAACGCTATTTAACCCAGAAAAGGATTATTCTAGTTTATTAGTAATATCAGAAATTGTGGAGTACGCACTATTTAGATCAATATTATACAGCCCAGAAGTGGAATCAGAATTAGAATTAGAATAACCACGAACTTGGAATCCAGAAATACTTAACAGGAACAGTCACTGCTTAGTTTATATTACTTTTAACCCAGAAAAGGATTTAGAACAAACTTAGAATTGTGGAGTACTCACTTTAACCCAGAAAAGGAATAAGATCAGTCGCTCTTTACCTTATTTTATCAGAAACTGTAGAGTACTCACTATTTAGAAATGGTATTAGATACTTAGCAACCCTGAACAGGAGCACTTAGTTTACATACTTTAGAACAACATTAGATTAGTTTTCTTTCCTTTTTTTCCGTTTCCCTGCTTTACTACGCTTTACTTCAGCTGAGTGCAGTTCAATAAATACCTGTCAATTGAAATCACCTGCAAGGAAACGCCTAAAACATGCAGGGCAGTGTGCCTTGACGGACCAGGGTTGGGAACACTGTTCTGTGCTGTGGTTTGCCAGAGCATCTTAGCAAGAATTGAGAGGAAATGACGGGTAAGCTGTTCAGGAAGACCCTTCCGTCCCGGGATGACCTCCTAACCCACTGCAAGTGGTGTGAGACAGAATTACAAAAATATCACTCCTGGTCAATGTTTGCCAACCCACACATGGGATCATGATGGCATTGGAAAGCCTCTTTTAGTAAAAAAAATTAAAAAACGCATCCTGAAAGTACACAGATGCTAGGTTGTTCTTCTTGCAGCTGTTAGCCTGAACAACCAGCACTGATCCTGACAGACCAAATTTGAACAAACCTGAACAGACCTGAGCAGATTGCACTTCATAGTGTGCAGTATCTATGTGGTCACATTTACTGGATTTTTTTGTTCCAAAGCAAAGCTTCTGTGTTTTTGTATCATATTTCTGAGCAATTCAATCAGGAAGTCAAAAAAAATCCCCCTTTTCAATTGCTGCGCACAGTGAAAGATTTCTGATGCTGTGGGACAATTTCTCTTCCAAAAGTCCATGAACTATTGCTAGAAGGCATGAAACATTAACTATAATAAGTCACCAAATTTCTCATTTGAAAGGCAAATGTGGCGACTTTTGTGAGAAAACTAAAGTTTGGTCTCTTAGGAGGATACTGATTTGGCTAAAAAGGAAAAAGAGTTTCCATTCTCCTGACAGACTGGACTTACATTTCCTTTAAGTCATGTTTGATATATAACCAATTTCTATAGCAACTGAAGGGAACATAGTAACTTGATTGTCCTATCACTTTCCTGGAAAACACATGATACTGCTCCGTTAAAGATTTATTATCATTGCAAAAGGCAGGAGTGTGATTTTCTTAAATATTCCGCTGTGACAGTAACCCAGAAAAGAGGAAAAGAGGTCAATCTGACGGGTTGTTGGTTAACCCTAAATCGGGAATTGCCATCAAAGCATCCTGACCTTAATATTCTTGAGCCACTTTAAGGAAATCTTAAATATACAGTTAATGAAAAACAGTACAAGAATTTACAGGAACAGGAAGCTTTTTGGCAAGAAGAAAGGAATGCTTTACCATCTGAGAACATTATTGTTTTATCACTAAAAAATGCACTTTTATGGAGCAATACATGATATGAAAAATTGGGTTCTATAAACTTTTAACCTGGGTTTTTGGATAGTTTCTCTTGTCATATTTGGTATGACAAAAGAAACAATTGTTGGCTCAAAAAGACTTTATTCAAACACTAATTATATTTTCTGAAAAATGGCAACATTGCAAGGGTATGAAAGCAAATGTAAACAGATTGTGTTTAATGCAGAATTAAAAATGATTAAGGTTGGATAGCATAAAGAGTATTTCAGTGGTAATGTAGTAGATGTGAGTTTGATACAACAATGAGTTGGCTACTAGTCCAATATCCCTTCCTCTGTATATTCCAACATTGTCAAAGACTACAGGAAAAGAATAAGCTATGTCCTACTGGCAAAAGGGGGTTGCACAAAATATTAAAAGTTGAATTTGAAACATGCAGTTTAATTTTTGCTGCATTTTCAGTGTGAAATTTTGTAAATGCAATAAAAGAGCCATTCATTTTAAGGTGTACTAAATACCTTTAACAGGGGTGCAAATATACAAAAGAAGATTGAAGCCACAGCGAAAAAGAGATTTCTAATTTTAATCTCGGAATCAGAATTGTTTAAGTTGTGCATGAACCATTCAAATCTACTAAACAAATTTTGGACAGGCTTTCAGTGTGGATTTTTGTATATCTGACACACACACCTGAAATGTTTGGTTATTTCTTTGTGTTTTGACACAGAATCAGAAATCTTGGATTAAAATCAGAATTATTCTTTTATCTTAATGACCCTAATCCTCTCCTGGACCAGCAAGTGTTGTGCAAGCTGTATGTGAAACACATACTGGTTCTAATGGCGTCAGTGGTTCTTGATTGAAATGACTGGGCTCACCCTCGGCCTTGCACTCTTTGGTCAGAGGGTCCATGTGGTAGCCCTCTTGACATTCACAGGTGAGGCTGTCGTTTCTGTGGACGCACAGCTGGTCACAGATGTCCCTCTCCAGACACTCATCGACTTCTACAAAACACAAACACATTTATGGCAAACAATGACTGAGTAAAAATAAGGACCATACAATGTTCTGTCATTTTCCAAGAATGCTGCATGGCAAAACCTGATGATATAAACAGGCAAACATTAATGAACAGATGCAGAACCTGTATTGGCCATAAGCTGAGAGTTACAGTATTGTCCACAGCAAAATAAATTGAGGCCGTCGTTCACCTTCACAGCGGCTGTCTTCGACCAGCTTCATGTTGTCCGGGCAACGGCAAAGGAAACCAATGGGCTGGTCCAAACAGTAATGGGAACAGCCGCCGTTATTCTCCTGACATTCATCCTGATTGCTGATATCTGCAAGATCAACCGTTACAGAAACCAAGCATTCATCTGCGTCACTGATTCTCAACAACACTTTTAAACATTTCTAACTTGCATTCCACTAGATTTGCAAACTTGTTTTTATTTTCATTCTTCATTCAGGCTCTCCCTTTTTTTTTTTTTTTTTTATCTTTTCTATGTTCTGGTCAATGAAGGTTGAGGTATTCTTATTTCTGAGCTCCTTGATAAGTCTTTGAGAAGCAAACATTGTTTTTGAATGTGCTATACAAATAAATCTGGACTTTTTTTCTAATACATAAGTTTGATGATTTGTCGCAAATACATTTTTTTAAAGAAACTTCTATTGTCAATTCAGTAGACATACACAATAAATATTTTTTTTTAAATCACAAGTATAGCATTTAACAATATGCAGCTCTTCTCAAAGCTAAGTGCATGTTATTTTGGTAATGGTTAAAAAAATGGTTTTGCGTTTAAAAAAAAAAAAAAAAACGCAAAAAAAGTCCTAAAAAATATCACATACTAAACACTCAACTAAAGTCACCAACAGGAGAAGCTTAGTGAGAAGAAAGACAGCCAAGCAATAAACATACGACATGAAAGAGACCCGGAATACTGCAAGGATTAAGAGTGATTAGGCAAATGTCAATAGTGTTGTCAGGACACATGGATGTGTGCTTTAGTGTACAGTGAGGGAACATTCTTTCGTTTAATGTCATGGGTGTGTGCAGAACTGCATGTATGAGCCACAACGGGTAGATTTAGCCTGCTGGGCAGCTGGCCGTCCAGGCTACCCACATTGGCATGATTTTATATCTGTTGTGATTTTGATTAATATTAGAGGTGTGTTTTGGGTATTTGTTTAAAAAAAAGAAAAAAAGAGGGGGCTGAACGATGCGTGTGAGGCGGGGTGGGGGCAAGGATTCTTAGAGACTCCTTGTCACTAAGAAGGTGGGGGAGAGGGGGCAATGAACTTTTTGGGGGGCAAAATGAATGTACGTAGCTGAACATAGACAACAACATCGGTAGCCTACAGGCTACTTGTTAAGCTTAAGGTGCTGTATTGATATTAGCTAATCATCTTTAGCTAACATTACCTGCATCCAACAGCTTTGCTCAACTCAGTCGGTTAGTTTGGGGGGAAAACTGTGAAAAGTTCTTTGCGTTTTGCTGGTTTGCTGCCGTGATTCTAACAAACCTGCGTAGGTCTGCACAGCAGCAGCAGGTCTCCTTCACTGCCGCAGAGATGTAAACCCAGCGCGAGTGTCGTAGTGTTGATGCTGCGTTTAAATGCGGCTCGGAAAAACAGGTTACCACATGTTAACAATGGATTAAACAGTTTTAACTGCTGATAAAAGTGACAGAGAGGACACAGATATGGGAAGTGTGGAAGCCCCTACTGTATCAAATTGACATAAGAATAACAGAGAGTTGGTCATTCTAAGGTAAAAACCCAGCACATATAGCGTTCTTTTTTTTTTCATCCAGACGGCTTTCCGCGCCCCCCCTGCAATGGAACGGCGCCCTCCCCTAGGGGGCGCGCCCCACAGTTTGGAAACCTCTGATTTATGGTAAGGATGAGCAATTTCACCATTCAGATTAAAAAATCCCCTTTGGCACAAATCTTTGTCCAAACTCATCTAAAATGTGTTAAAGTTGTTGTTCTTGTTCATTTATGTTTATGTTGTTGTAATAACTGAGGGAAACATTTATCCTTTTTCAAGTTTCTGTACATTACCTGTTTTAAGGAAATGTTTTTAAAATGCTGGGCTTCTTTTTACAACTTGAAGCACTTTGATTCTTTTAAACATAACATGAGAGCAGCTTTAAACATAACATAAAAATAACCACAGTCGAAGCAATCTTCATGGTTTACATACCAGCCTTTAAGCTGTAACCGTCCAACCGTCCAAGGTCACAACCAATGCCACACACTTGATAGGGTTATATATGCCTGTGGCTGAGAGGCATACGACGTAGTGGAAGAGTGTTACATAAACATTTGACATGACTGGTTTAAAGGGACTTGTAATAGTCTATGCTTTTGTTATCTCTGCTTTTTATAATTATAGACATATAGACTGAAATACAATAAAAATATAGTCCAAAACTTATTGTCCCTAGAACTGTGTTAAAAGACTGCAGAGAGTCTGTTTCTGTTCAGAGGAAGTCAGTAATTCTTTAAGAATGAATTTAAAAATTCATACACGAAATGGTTGGTTATTACATCTCAGTTCAAACCTGAATATTTGATTATGTTTGAAGTTTGGAAAGCCAGTTATCAGAAGAAGCACTTGATTGCCCTCTGCTGGTGGTCAGCGAAACAGCAACATCCTTATTTCCACAAGGCATTTTGAAAACCAGCTGAAAACATTTTAACCAAACATCTTGTTTGTTGGTTGATGAGCATTTGGAGAATAAAGTTGTTAAGATTTATGACTTGCTAGAACTTTACAATCCCAATTTCTATCCTTCTCTTGGGGAATCCATCATTTCCAGACTCTCCTCCTCTTCCTATCCTCACATATTTGAACCAAATTAAAAATTCTACAAGGGCTCCATTAATAACATTTGGATTAATCAGAACTGGTAGAGCCATTTCTGATTAATCAGAACTGGCTCTACCAGTTCTGATTAACTGGTAGTTAATCAGAAAAAGGCTTTTTCCCCCCCTTTTCTTTAATCTCTGAATTTGAATTTTTCCCCAATGGTAAAATATTTTGTTGTTGTATTTCTGACTTAAAAAGTAGAATAAGTTCTACAAAGTGGATATTTTATAAACTTCTGTGCAATGTACATCCAGATGCCTCACTTACCACAGTTTTCCTCATCGCTGCCGTCAGCGCAGTCCGGGGAGTGGTCACACCTCCACGCATGCCGGATGCACGCTCCGTCTCCACACTGAAACTCTGAGGCTGCACAAGCTGAAGATTTCTGAGGAGAGGCCTGAACTGAACCGCACAGGCCCCGGGCTTCATCTCGTCCGTCTTTGCAATCGTCCCACCCATCACAGAGCTTGTTTCTGGGCAGACAGGCCTCGCCCGGCCCGCAGGAGAAAGACCCAGGGGTGCAGCTGTGACAGGAATCCTCATCGCTCCCGTCGCCACAGTCGTCAACACCGTTACAGAAGAGTTTTGATGATATACAGCGTCGGCTGCGGCAGGTGAACTCATCTTTCCCACACCTGCTGTGGCCTGTCAGGGTATAAAGTGGGGAGATACAGTGGCTGGAGGCATAACTAAAAATATATAGAAGGGTTCTGGTTCTGGTTTTTATTGACACTGTGCTCTACAGCACACAGATGGCACAATTACCTCAATTCTTTATACATCGTTTTTAAGAAGCCAAACTGTCTAATAACCTTTGAAAATCATATATGAGCCTTTTTCTTTTGTTGCTCAGGGAAACATACCCTGACCATTATGCTGCCATCACCATGCTTAACAGCTACTGCAGTCTTATCGTCTTGACTCTTTCCAAACATTCCTTTAGGGCAGATCTCTACAGCCTTTACATTCCAAAAAGTCATTTTTTCCCAGGTTGTCCAGCTGAATACATTTCATTTAGAGCAACAGATATCACAAGACATACTGAATAAAAACAACTTATATTTTTTTTTTAAATAAATGTTTACTTTAGAAAAGGTTTTTATACAGCTTCTATGTATTCTAATGATTGTGGAAAATTCTGTAAAAGAAATTCTCAACAAAAATGAAAATGGATCTAAAAATTTATTACTTGTGCTTTGAAAATTCAATGCAATTATTTCTCAAAATAAAACACAGCTAAAACCTGAATTTGTGATTATATCTATATTTAAAAATATTAGTTCTTTATTTAGAGCCTTGCAGCTCTGGAGCCACCATGCGGTTTGTGCCTAAATAGATCCATCTTTTTCCTCACACAGAAAATGTCCCTCAACTTTTCCATTCTGCTTGTTTTTATGTTCTCCTAGAGCCGCTCGCTGTAGGTCAGATATTCAAACCTGCTGGCTTTACACAGATCAGTGTTAATGTTTAACACCTGAAAGGTGTAAGATGTTTTCCCTCCTGCAGAGCTCTGCACTGCAGGTCTGAAGTGTTGAACTTTACATCAGATTCCTCTGGAACTTTCCACTTAGGGCTCAAATGGCCTCAGAGGGATTAGAAAAATGATAATCCCAAACAGTATCAGTGTAGTGATCTTTGCTGCAGAGAAGGAGCAACACTTTGCCTGCCATGCAACTTGAATATCACATTAATGTCAGGTTTAAAAATTCAGTATAATGGATTTCAGAGATGGTGCACAGAAATGTTGGAAAGCAGTGTGTTTTTTTAAATAATGAGCTATTAAAAAAAAAAAAAAACCACCAGCAAACTGAACCTATCACCATAATCAGATTAATCTAATAAAGCCTCGATGTGAGTCTGCTAGGCTTTTAGGGATTGGTTAAAATGTCACTAATGATTTTGGAGAAGCCGGGAATATTCTGGGAATTCATCTTTTATCTAATCTGTTCCTGACAACACTTGTTTGAACTCAGTGCAGATTAGTTGTACTTTATGATTTCAAGGCACTGACTGAATCTCATGACTCTCAGGTGCTATGTTTGGATTTTTGAACCAAGTTCACTTGTATTAAATCTATCTCTTTCTTTTCACATAAATTTATGCCTTAAAAAGACTGAGGCTTCCTATTCTATGTTATCCTGAAAAGGTAATGAATTGTAAATAGTGCTTACTTATTATCTCCTATAAGAGCAAGAAGGGTGCACATAGTGTTTTTCACACATGCATTTCTCTATGTTGGCTTTGTTTTGTTCAGTAAATATGTGCTATCTGGAATCTGTTTTGATAATTTTGATATTTCATTTAAATATTTAGAGTCCAAACACATAAGACCGTAGGACTGACTGAAGGAGTATTTTGAGTTTACCATGATTGCGCATAGTTAAAAATCCCTGCAGACCATGAACTCACCACAGTGGTGCTCGTCGGATCCATCAGCACAGTCTGTGTGGCCGTCACACAACTTCAGCTTCGATAAACACGATCCATCACTGCATGTAAACTCCAGCTGCTGGTTACAGGCTGGTAAAGAGTGAGATGCAGCACCTGAAACACACAAACACATCGCTGTTTTAATGTCATGGTTCAAATTATCTGACGAGAAGATTCTTAATGTGTTAAATGCAAAGCAGAGTTTGACTGAAATCATTAAAATGCGGGTTCACGTAAATTGTCTCCTATTTCTAACAACTTAAACATATAATTACTTCATTCAGATGGCATAAAATTGAGCTTTACTGACAACCAGATATACCTTTATCTGTTATTTTTTTAAAACTAAACAATAGGATTCAGACATACTTATGTGAAATCATTCCATAATTTTAAAATACCCTTAAATGGGTATTTTTCTGATGCATCAAGCTAAATATGAAATATCGACCATGTCGATTACCTTTAAATCTGATTTTATAAAATTTATAACTTTATAAAACTTTAACTTTATAAAATCCAGAATCCTTTATAAAATCCAGAATCCTCAAATTTGACGAGCTTGTAGAATTTAAAATGGCTCAATTTATGTTCAAAGTATCTAATAAGTTGTTACCTGAGCACATACAGAGCACGTTCTCTGAAAGAGAAGGGGGGTATAACTTAAGGGGTCACTCAAACTTCAAGATCCGCAATTTTAGAACAACAAGAAAAAGCTTCTGTATTTCAATTACAGGTGTAAAGTTATGGAACAAGTTACATGAAGATTTAAAACAAAGCAATAGTTTAACACAATTCAAAAGAAAGTACAAAGAGGTAATTTTCAATAGATACACATACGGGTGACAGAAAGCAATAAGGTGTGTATTGCAGATAACTTGGTGTAAGGGTTTAGAAAGACAAACCAGCATAAAATGGGAAAATGTATAGGTAAATATTAGTAACTTACTTCTGACTGCCACTTTGATTTCGATTTGTTTAATGACAGTAGGACTCTAAAGTCTCAAGTGTTTAGAGGTAGGAGTTTATAAGTTCTCACTTCTTCCTACCCCATTTTGAGCATGATATGTTAACTGAAAGAAAGAATCTGTAATTTCTCTTCTTTTTTATGCACTTCTTGTTACTGTGCACTATTTTATATTTGTATTTGTATCATGTTCGAATAAAATTTCATTTCATTTCATTTCATTTCATTTTATACCAACCTTGCTTTGTTACATTTTACCATAATTTTATTAAAAATCCTAGAATTCGCTGCCAGCATTTTATTTAAAAAATATCTACAAGATATGAAAAACTGATTTACATCTTTATCAAGTGAAAATTCAGTAAGAGGTTGTGGTAAGTTATTGTAACATGGTTTTGGACTGGAATGGTGATGCATACAATACTAAGGATTCTAGGTTACTGGTTCTTTAATATCTACTTTCTCTGAACTTTTTCATTAACTTCCAGAGTGATAACAGAAATGCACCATCTGGACAACAACTATATTTAAGAGTCACTAGCAAATTACCCATAAATGATTCAAGACTAAAAAGCATTTTTTTCCAGCTGGATTCAGAAGATTTAGCATTTTAAAGGCTTCATTAAAACTTCAGCTCTAAACAAAATCCCGGAGGAGTTGAAAAGGATGCAGTAGCACAAAAAAATCAAAAAGAGATAGAGGAAGACGTTCAAATCAACTTTTCGATCTATCACAATGGGTAAGGGATTAGATCTCCGACTTCAACATCTCTCTGCTCAGCTTTCTTTTTACATGGCCAGACAGAGATTTACAGAGGGGTGGTGGAAGCAAATGATGCAGATTAGCAGTGTTCGGCAACAACTGATGGCCAACTTCCAGATGTTATTCTGACATATAATTTCTGCTGTCCAGACATTTAGCTGTATGACAGTCTTCAATCAGAGTTCTCCTTATATTGCTGCAAGACTGACTGCTACTGGACATACTTCATCCCCACGGCTTCACAACACACAATGAGTTTTTGAAGATACTTGATTTTGAATTAGGACAATATTACATTTGGAATACATAAAGTATCTTTGAATTGAATTGTACTATCAGATGTTGACATGAGTTACTCGGAGGTTACTGTGATGAACACAGCATGCGGAGTCGCTGCCACTAACATTTATATTTTTTTACCATCAAAATAAAGTTAATTTCAAACTTATGTCATACATATTTCAGTCCTAATACGCATGTGCTAAGTTATGAAAATGAAAGTCTGATTTCTTGCAGCAGATATCTGGAGACGCAAATAACACCGTGGCGTGAGAACTGCACGAGTCTACTGCAAGTTTGAAGCAAAGCCAGCTGGGAAGTGACAATACTACCGCCTGCAGACAAATTTTAGTCCGCCACACACAGAGTAAAAACACAAGTATAAAGAGACATGTACTGTAATAATAGTGCATGTATAACTGATGCCTCTTACCCCGAATATGAAGCAAAATGAGCAATGCGATGAGCAGAAATGAGCCTCCAAGGTGCCCCATGCTGGATGCGTCCTCAGCAGCGAAGAGCCGAATGGCGCGGAAATATGACGCAATAACCTTAAACGTTGTAACCTGTCAAATAATTGCTTTTAAAATATTTAACAAAATCTGCTCTAAAAGACTTCATAGTTTTATTCCATCCAAGACCTTAAACAGATGGATAAAGAGGGATGATTTTTTTCCCCCCAGAAATATTTATGTGGTCTTTTTCTAATTCATCTTTGATTAAAGTTTCTGCAACATTTTACATTTTGTGATTTCTCTTGTAAAAGGTGCGTGTTTGGCTTTGTTTTGCAGTGGACAACTAAAGCAAACACAGACATTATTGAACTAATTTAGATTATTTGCTGATTAAATCCCACAGTAATGAATAGAAATGTCCTGTCCAACATTTTTCACGTTTTATAATTAAAAGCAACCAGAACTCAAAAGGGTATTTAGAGTTCTGTTTTTTAAAAGATATTAAAATTAAAAACCCAACACTTCTTTTTTTCATAATCTTTCAATGACCAATTGTTTGATATTTTACATTTTCCTTACTCATTTGGCCTATCAACTTCAAATGTATGCATATATTTTAGTTTTCCTTTTAAACAAACTTTTATATAAAGTGGCGTTTTAGAGCAGGGGTCCCCAAACTACGGCCCGCGGGCCG
>NW_015112697.1:626848-666432 GCF_001443285.1 Poecilia latipinna | reverse complement strand
CGGCCCGCGGGCCGTAGTTTGGGGACCCCTGTTTTAGAGGATTTCATTAGATTAATATTTGGTCATTTTTAATTAGGCGCTAAATAAGATAATATTCTTACTTATTTTTGTAAGAAATTCTCATAGTGTATATTTTTCTCATATTCTAAAACAACCAAAAACAAATAAAAACACAAAGGAAAACAAACAAAAAACAGTTTATTTTACTCAACTATCCAAAGCTTATCCATCTGTGATAAACCTCAGTCCTCTGATGCTAAAAACTATTTCCAGCCTAAAGCCATGTTTGATTTCCGATATCAATTTATTCACTCGTTTTGACAAATGTCATAAAGTCACAAACACATGCTCTTACGTTACCTTTCAATATCAGTCTGCCCTCTTTACTTTGTTTTTAGGGCAAAGTTGACAGTTAAGATTTTTGACTCGCAAGTTAATAACAAAAAGCTTGTCCTCCTAATTCAACTGGATATATTCTTGTGTCTGAGTTGAAGCATTTATATTATGTCAAATTCTTACATAGTTGTGATGAATAAATCAGAAACAAAAACTTGAAACAAATAGCATATTTTATTCACAATTTATTCTATTGTACAAGACACAACAACAGCAGAAGCAATCAGGAGGCTCAGGTTGCTGCTCAGAGGTACGGCTGATCTGTGGACAGTGGTGGGGGTTCATAAACAGTCCCAGGCGTCACGGGAGCCTTTGTTGTCTTAGCAACCTCACTAAAACATATCAAACATTGTTAAGAAAACATTAGAAATTGACACATGAAAAGTAACTCTTTGCAAAGTGCAACAGATCTATTGTCTTAAAGAAAGAACTGTAGGTGGTTTACTTTAACACTCGCGGAGTTTAACATGCTCAAAAAGTCAGACTATTTCATTTTACCTCCCAGCAGTAAGAGCCTTCTGTGAAGACATCACGACCGTGGCGGGCACCGACTCTCTGCGGCCGTCTCGGGTGTAATAATAGTTGTTGGCAAACTTGTGGCTCGGGCCTACGGGCAGCTTCGGTGGTGGCTGTGTCCTTATAAAACATGGACAGACATCATTAACGCCGCCTTCAAAGATTTTACTGCACTGAATCTGCGTGGAACTTCAAATCGGCTTTAAATTATTTGTCTTTATCTACAGAAAATAAATGTGTAATCTGTGGGCGGGGCTTTTGTACACTTTAAATTATTTTAAAGTGATATTTCTTTTTTCAATCTAGTAAAGACCCAATTGGTAAACCATGATTGGCAGGATGTGTGCGTGATTTGTACCTTGACTGTACGTGGCAATCTGAAGCTAATAGATGCTAAATGGTAATATTTTCAAACCGTTACATTTTATCAATTTATGTCTTAAGAGTGCAGAAATTTAGGTTAAGTAACTCCAAATTCTCTGCATATAATGGCTATATGTTCACTGACTAACATATAAGTAGTTAGTGTAACAACAAATTACAAATTTGGAAACACCGAGATCTGAGGTTTGTGCATGTTCCTTGTATTAAATCCCAACCTTAAACAATGGCAAACGCATACTTTGGGACCCAGAAACAAATTTGGGTACAATTTAAAGACGGATACAAACCCTTAAATCTATGCTAAAAGAGGATGTGGCTGTGACAACCTATCAGGCAAGACATGTTTGTTTCCTGCTACTTCTAGATGTGTCTCTGGTCCAACACATCTGAATCAAATAACTGCTTTGTATCCTAAAAATCCAGGTGGTAATGTTTTCATTATTCAATCCAGGTGTGTTAACGTAGAAGGTGCAGGACACCCGGTCCTTGAGGACGACAGCTTCCTCCAGGCTATCTACCATGCAATGGTAGCTGCAGGTGTCAAAATTAAGGTCTTCTTTTCAGTTAAATGTTGCGTTTTTAGAGGGCAAAAAATAGCTCCACATTTCACAGCATGGTGGATTAAACATTACCTCTTTGCTATCTCCTCGTAACGCAGCTGCAGCTTGGATTGCAGGTCATGCTGGGAAATAAACAAAAGTGAAGGTTTAGTGCAAACGTTGCATTTCAATCAAATCTACATAGAGTTTACAACTGTTTAACATTAGCTTGACAGAACCGCTGCCTAGCTGGGCTAACCGTCCGGATTTATCATCACCAGGACACCATTTAATAAATTAAGTCCCAGATTATCAAAGTTTACTTTAGCTCTATGACTATAGCTTTATTTCTTACCCCAGCCAGTAAATTTCGAAGCCTCTGGATAATTTTAGTAGCAGTAGCCATGCTAGCTGTTGTTGTGAAGGACACGAAGCTTCTTCTGTGGTCTCACAGAGTTTCTCAGCACAGTAGTGACACCCACCGGCCATATGGGAAAACTGCTGGATTTAAAAGAGAAGTACAATACAACGTTTTACTTCTTGTTAGAGTCATCAAAGGGTCTTTTTAAATAAAGAGTGCCTGTTTTACGCTTAATAACTCACAATTTGATGTAATTTTAAAATGTATGTGTTACTTCACCTTTTGTCATAGATCAGAATCCTGTCATCTGCAGAAGCACTCAGATGACACAGTTGTTGGGAATAAGAGATGGACAAGTACAAAGAGCAGGTGAGATGGTTGTAGAAGAAGAGATTCTTTCATAAAATGAAAAACATTACAGACAGCCCTGAGTATTCTCTACATGATGACATAATACTATGTCTTTAGTCAGAGGCTTTGTCAGATTTGCTCTGATACTGACCACTACAGGAGAACCTTCTTGCCCACATCCATCCATATCTACAGCTCCTTAAAGATCATATACAGAGTATATAATTTACTCGAGTTATAATGTTTATATTCCCTTTTGAACTAATGACCTATTTTGGAACCGAAAATGAACTGATACAGTAACAGCGATATAGTTTTAAAAGTAATCTAAAAACCTGTGGAAACCTAATTATTTCCTTTACTACGAGCACACTTCAGCAAATTTTACACTTTCATCACGTTCGTGAACATAAAGATCTGCAAGTACAGAACATTTGCTTTAATTTCTTGAATCCGCTTTCTTATATTGCCAAATTTTATTTCATGAACCTTACAATAGATAAACAAATACCCAATAAACAGAAGTCTATCGTAACATCATCCAGAGTTTGACTGAAAACCTGGTTTCAACGAATCAAAAGGCAAGAAAACAAAGGTGTCAAAGAGAAATACAAAGTTTATTCTTTGCACAAGAAAACACAGTACAGGGCAGCAACGCCGGTATACCATGCAGTCAAGTATTACAGCTGTGTGCTTGTCTCATGCAGCATGCACTGAACGGAGGAATCCACAGGAGAACACGTGCACATGTACAACAGCTTATTAAACCTGCCGGTTTGTTCATTGAGAGCTTTTTAAAAAGCAGCCGACTTTGCATCTGCTGATCTTCAGTGGCCTTAAAGGCAGCTGCATTAAACTTTCAGTAGGTGGAGATCAGCACAGTGATGATGCATATAAAAACATGTGATGGAGATCTTCACTAAAAATAATTAAAATTTCACAACTTCAATGAATGAACTCATTTTGTTACACCGTCTTGTAAGATTAAAACATTACCTTCCCTCTGAGATAATCATCACGTGACAAAATCGGGTTTAGTGCTTCCTTGGCTTCTGTAGGTGCACAAATCTAGTGGTCTGAACTACATTTCCCTTCACCACTCCACTGTGCTTTTTATATGAATTCTCAAAAATGAGGCAGCAAAAACAAAAAAAAATAAAAAAAAAGATGATCTTTCTGCTTATGTGGACGTAAACATACAAAAACAGTTCAGTACCAAATTACTCCCTAAGAACAAATAACTTCAATAGAAAAACAGATATGCAACTTCTGTATTTTTCTTCCATGGTATCAAAGAGGATAGTCTCATCAAATACAGCCATGTGATATAAAGTATTCATACAGTACATCGCATGTTTGTTTGTTGTAAACAATTCAGTCAGACTGCAGGAAAAACTGAGCCATAAAGTGATCACTCCACTTCAGTAACAACAGCAATATGCAAGATTTTCATCAGGTTTGAGGACCTAAAGGGGGAGGAATAGGGGGCTTGACTGACTCATCAACAATTAACGGATAACAAATCGGTACAAACCAGAACCACCAAGAGAAAAATAGGACAACCCCAAAACTCTCTACAGAAAATATGTCAAATGTAACCAAACAAATTGAATCCTGTTTCCTCAATTTGTCATGTCCCTGTGCATACACTAATACCGCTTCCAACACATTTGGAGATGCACGAAAGCTTCAATATCAAAATATACATCAATATTTGTACAAAAACAAAGACACGGAACAGCTTTAGTTCAAAGAGCTCCAGGACTTGGATTCACTGGAAACGTGTCTCTCTGCTGATTCCCAGCCGCCTTTCACATTTAGTTACAAAACGTACATCAAAATAGTGCACTTTTCCCCGTCTGATGTAAACACCACTACACAATAAAGAACGTAGAAGAGGTCAATGATGCTTGGTCTCTCTCACAACACAGAAGAAAGATAACAAGTAAACAATGTGGGTTTTTTTTTTGATTGAGATAGCAGGTAAAAATGTCATAAGATAAACACAACGAGGATTTAAATAAGCAAAAAAAAAAAAACAATCCCGTTTTCTTTAAAACTCTTCCAGTTTGGCCGCTCGGCAGGTTGGAGCAAGACGTCACAGCGTGACACAAAGCAATGTCGCGCTTGGAAAAGCCGCAATATCCACAACTTCATGATTGTCCTATTTGAAGATCGGGATGCCAGAAGGGAAGAGTTGCTTTAAAAACGCGTCATGCGGAGTTGTTGGTTGTAGCATCAGAGATATGTCTTAGGGAGGACGGTGCACTGATATCATGGCAATTCAAACTCTTCGGATCTTTTAGTCTTCGCAACAGATTGCACTTAAAAGTTTCACCCAGATGGGAGTCTCAGTGGGATTTGAGACACTGCTCTGTTCTGATTGGTTCAATGTGAATGAAAGAAAAAAAAAAAAAAACAGAGCTTTGCAAGAAATACAAATAATCAATTTTAAAATAAAATAAAAGCCTGTAAAGCCGCAAAACGCAGAGGCCAAGCAACAAAGTCCAAGAATGTTGTCTTCTGTGGCTGAAATTATGAATAATTCACGTATCTCGCAGTGTGAGTAAACGACTAATAGTCATCAGTAAATCTAAAGCTGCCCTTTCAAATCCACTCAGAGGGGGAAAAAAACTAATCCTAATTTCTATAAAGACTTATCACTCCATTTGGTCCTACAATTATCCAGCATTACCTTGATACCACCACAATTTCATTAAAAAATAGACATTTTTAGAAAACAAAAATCCATTCAAGAAACATAAAAGCACATTTTATGGATACAAAAAGCTTTAACCTTGGCTGTTCAGACGATGAGAACCTTTCCTCATCCCTCTTCTTCTTACAAACATAATAAATACAACCAGAAAGTCTGCAAATTTTTCCCATACAAAATTCAAGTAGGAGCTTCTTCCGTGTGTTTAGTTCATTTGGGTTTAAGCGGAAACAGCTCGGCTTCCTTCAAAGTTCCCCATAAAGCGATAAAGCGTCACTTTTTGGGGTTTTCTTTTTGCCGGGTTTCCTCACTGCTCTCTGCGCTCTGGGCCTGATGAGCTGAGGAAGCGTCTCCCGCTGAGTGAGACTGATCAGACACAGGACGCTCCGATTGTTGTTGCTGGGACGGCGCGATCTCCACCTCAGGGTCTTCATTTCCATCCTCTCCGTCTGAGCAGGGCTCCCACTCATCCTGCTCCTCGCTCTCTGTTGAACCCTGCACAGCGATCTGAGGGACCAGGGTGAACCTCCTGACCACTGGCACTTCCAGCTCCACTTCCTCTCTGCTCTGCGGCCGACTTGACGTCCATGTCATCCTGTGCTTCTGCTGCTGCAGGGGTCTTGTTTGGAGTCCTGAAGATGTGGCGATTCCCGTCGCCAAGCAGCTACTGCTGCTGCTTTTCTCCTCGGGCTCGTCGAAGCTCACCTCCTGCACCGCCTCCTGCTTTTTGAAGGAGTCCCGTCGCTCAGACAGGTTGAGTTTGCGCATCACGACCAGCTGCTCCGTCCTTTGACCGCCCCCGTAGGCTCCCAGTCTGCTGTGGTCTGCGCCGATGTAAAAGCTTCCACAGGCCCCCTCTACCTCAGAGTCGCCCAGCAGGTCACCCTCGCAATAAAACGGCACCTCCAGCGTGTGCCTGCGGGGGGCGTATGACTTCTTATCGGCGTGGTACACGCCAGACAGTTTCTCCGCTGACTGCACCCGCTTGAGTAACGGGGAGCGAGGGGGCTCGGCACTACGGGGCCGGACGACGTGCCGGACGATGGTGGGGGGCGATAAGGTTTTACCGTGATAGGTGTGGAGAGTTTTGGCAAAGCCCGGCAGAGGGGACGGCGAGCGCTGTGGGGACAGAGGCTGGTTGGAGGACGACGAAGAGTTGCAGGCCAGAGGAGAGGGTGGGATGTTGCTGGTGGACTTCCGACGGCCCACCTTGGTGAAGCGCTGCGTGCTGAGCTTGGAGCCAAGACCGTGCAGAGAGTTGGGCCGAATGTGTGTAGCAGGAGAACTGGGAGAACTGGAGCAAGGAGACGTACTCTGGGGAGAGTTGTCTAAAAATGAAGGAGAAGACAATAATCAAAGAATAAACAAAAAATATATGAAAATATTATGAAAAAACCACCAATAATAACTCCCTAAATACAGAGGTGGGTAGAGTACCCAAGAATCATACTCAAGTAAGAGAACTACTTTAGCTTATTTTCACTCAAGTAAAAGTAAAAAGTAGATGTACAAGTAATTACTCAACTACAAGTAAAAGTGTATTTTGGTAAAATGTTTACTCAAGTATTGAGTAACTGATCAAAACATAAATAATTTGATATTTGAAAATAACATCGAACAAACCAAAATGTAAAGTTAGGTTGAAATTTTGACATTTTCAAGATCAAAATAAAAATAAATCTTACAAAATCACAAATAAAAAGACATTTATCCAAATCGGTTTATTTCAATCTAAAACTTATGAAACTAACAAAAAACTGCAGGTGTGTGTGTCTGATGAATATTTGGTTAAAACAAGTTTGGCTTCATCCAGAGAAGTTACACACAGTGGGCAGAAATTTTACTCAAGTAAGAGTAGTCATACCTCATAATAATATTACACAAGTTAAAATACAGAATAGTAAAAATACTCTTAAAAGTAATTAAAAAAAAAAATGTTACTCAAGTACATGTAACTTGCTACTCTCCAACTCTGCCTAAATCCACCAGAACTTTAGGACGTCTGTATGGTTGCCTCACCGCAGCCCTGATGATCTGGTGCTGGGCTCCTGCAGGGTGTGGAGGGGCCAGGGGACAAGCTGTGTGTCGGGGAGCCTGGGAGGCTCTCACTGGAGGAAACGGAGTGATGAAGACCTGAGGAGAAGCTGCGGCTGCTGTGCATCACCGTGCTCTGCTTGGACAGCTTCTTTAGGATGGTCCGTCGTCTAAAAAGCAGAACAGGAGCAAATATGACTGGAAGTAATTCACCCAAAGATTGCAACTGGCCTTTTCTTCAATTTTTCAACACTTAAAGTCTGGAGAATACAGTCTATCAATAAGTCGCAATTTTGTTTTTTGTTTTTTTCACAGTTCAAATGTTCCAGTGCCTTATGCTTTTTTTCCTCTTTGCGACACTTTTCTTTTTTTGACTAATATGACTTATACAGTGGAAAATACAGTAAGTAAAGAGACTCTTGGAACCATTTCACATTTTCTTACAATAAATACTTCAGGGTGTTATGTTTTTGGATTTTATGTGAGAAGCCAACACAAAGATGTACATACTTTTAAAATGGAAGGACGCAGAGTCTTACATTTTTTAAATTAAAAATCTACTTTGTGTTGGTATATTACACAAAACCTCAATAAATGCATTGCAGTTTGCAGATGATAAACTTTACCATCAGTCGAACACTAGGTGGAGACGTTGCTGTCCTTTACAAGCCTGATAAAGTAAACAAATGATGACGACTAGGGGCTGCAGAGCTGCATCTGATAGCTCAGCTCTTTACCTGTCGTAATTATCTCTTTTTCTGCTCTTCTTGCTGCGTCGGGCCATCTTGCCTTTGTGTTTGGTCTTCCTGGCTGGACCCACTTTGATTGATGTGTTCTCCAGGGCTATGGTCTGCAGAGCCACTTTGTTGCCACTCTGGACGTTTCACAAAAATACAGGTATTAAAGCAACTTTTAATAAAAAAAAAAAAAACGAAAGGTCAACTGAACATTGACCCAACAGGCGAATGTACCTTCAGCAGCAGCTCTATCAGCTCTGGGTGGACCAGGCCCTGCACAGACTCTCCGTTCACGTGGGTGATGAGGTCTCCGGTGCAGAGACCTGCCTGGTGAGCCGGGCTGCCCTCCTCCACACTCTGTTTAAACAACCAGCAGAGGAGTTTCATTTCAGCATTACATAATCGCCTCTTTAAGGTTGACATCATCCAAAACAAGCAAAAACAGAAGAACCCACCGATACCATGTGATGGACAGTGTAGACGTCACTGTCGCCCATGTAGACCCGGATGGCCTGCAGGGTGAAGCCGTACTTCTTCCCCGACGTGTGGATGACAATCGGAGGCTTGAGGCTGGCGGTGCTGAAGGAGAAGTCTCTGTTAGGCGACGAGTCACGAGACGAGGGGTTGGAAGACAGCGAACGTGGAGAAATGGGACTGGGCTGGAGGCCGCTTGGTGAGTCGTCTGAAACAAACAAATTAAAATACAGTAGGGTATTAGTCTCTACTTTATTATTCCAAGTTCTAAATCTCAGCTTGGTGATCCCTTCCTCTGCTTCTCAGTTGTTTGCTTTACTGTGTTTAAAATCTGAGAAAATGAAACTGCTGAGATTATCCTTTGCTCTGCTGGACGCCTGCTGGATCACCTGCAGTGATGATGAGGGACAGGGCGGAGACAGACGCCGACTTGGGAACCTTTCCTCCGCAGGGAAGCCTCTGTCTGTCCGGTGTCTCCAGCTGGTTGCCGAAGCGACGGGTGCCGGCTGGGTCCTTGGGGGACGAGTGTTTGGCTCCAGTGCTGTTGCTGCGAATCCGGATCCTCCGGAGGTTTGACACCACCACTTCAGCTGCAGATGACAAACATAGAGGGTAAATAACATTTCCCCTGTTTACGATGCAACTAAGGCTACGTTCTCTCAGCAGATCTTGATGCTTTATTGTGATTTTTTTTTTTTTTTTTTGCTGAAATCCACATTTTTTTAGTATTGGTCTTGTATACTACTAGTAAAAGCGACTACATCTGTGCTGTTTACAACCCCAAAGTGACCCACATATGCAGAAGAAGAATGTAGAAGTCACGCAGCAGCTAACTGCTTATGGCAGTACAAAAGGATTGCCGCTATCTAAAGATTAATTTCAAGTTGCTGAGCATTGGAGCCAATATTATCACCACAAGATCACAAAAGCACAAAGGAAACTAATAAAAACAAATAACCAATAGCAACAGGCTTTAGTGGAACATTAACTGGAACTTCTTAAGAGAAGAACCGCAAGTGGTGGGATTGTGATGTGATGCGCTTCACGGACAGAATTTTTTCATAATTATAATTTTCAGGCCTCGTTTATGTCTGGATTTACCACATCGAGCTTCTTTTGGTGCAGAATTAAGATGCATGTCTCACATCAATGACGCAAAAGCTTTGAAAACAATTGGATACATATCTGATTTAGTACCACGTATGCAAGTGGCACAAATCTGGGCCACATTTGCCTGAAAATGTGTAAGGTCAGGGTGTACCTTCATCATCGGTGGAGAGGGCGAAGCGGGGCATTGTCTCCAGGCTGTGGGTGCTGCTCATCACCAAGGGACTCGCGCTCCTTTCAGACTGTGAGGAACTGGAGGACGCCCGAGGGCGAAGGCTGCAAAAAGCCAAACAGTGGATTTATTGGAAATATCTTCTGGTAGAAGATCAAGCTATCAAGTCAACACACACAAGAACTCCAACGTTTATCATCTGTTTCCTCAAATATCTGCTTAGAAGCCCTAAAAAAAAAAAAAAAAAAAAAAAAAGGAATCAGAAAACAAATGTTTACAACCGCTCACCTGGCCATGCGTGCAGAGTGCCTGTTATCCAAACAGCCGTCTGCTGGGCTCAGGGACAGACTCAGCCCCCCGGCATCGCCACGGTCCTCCTTCTCTTCGCTGTGGCTGCGGTCTGAAGAGAAGCTCAGGTTGGATGGTGTTGCCAGATGTTCTGTGCTGCTGTAAACCTTGAGAGAGAAATAGCCCAGAGAGGGTAGGGGGGATCAGGAATTACTGTACAGTCAACAGTAACACCAACCTTACTATTTTGAATCCAAGGTGTATTTTTTGAAACAAAGGACAACCTTTTCAACTGTTTGTTTTTGATGTTGGACATAGCAGTTTTTACCTTACTGAAACGATGAGACCAGGAGGAAAACTGCCTGATTTCCAAAGATGACTCCTCATCATTAGTTTCTTCATCTTCATCAGACGCCAAATGATGGTAGCGATCAGAACGAGCTTCACACAAAAAGAGAAGAAGCTAAGAGCTACAGGAGCATGAACTGCACACAAAGAGCATGGTGGAGTCTAAATACAAAACACAATATATAGAACTAATTATTTGGACTCGTACTTCTTTGTAAACACATTTCAAAAAGCTGACGGTTTCATCTTCAAATTTCAAATTAAAATGTTCACTAATCTGATTATTAAGTATAGTAGAAGGCTGAAAAAGGAGCTGTTACTTTTGTTTTTCAGCACTTGTGTGGCTTTTTACCTCATGGCTAAGGTCAAATGTTCAAAAAACAAACAACAAAAAGACAACAACTTTTACTGTAACTGACTAGCTGGGTATGTTTCAGATGAGGACAAAAACCTTGTATGTTATTGACAAGTTTCACATATTAAGACGTAAAACATGCTTAGCTTTAAACTACTGTGTGGCTCTCTGGTGCATTTGCAGGTTAACGAAAAGAAGAAACCAATGCAGGACTGGGCAGTGTGTATCTGTGTGGGTGTTTAGATGCCAACGGTCTGAAATCTTCTGGGAGCAAGGTTAGGAAAACAGCCCTGTCCACTGCTATGTTGTGCTTTGCAGCACAGGTTCTTAACTGGAGCTTACTGTCAAAGTAGCTGGTGTCATCTTCTGCTTCCAGCTGAGGAATGAACTCTGCTTTTTGTCTGAGGAGTCCATTCCAGTCCAAACCCACAAAGAAAGGATGCTGTTTGACTTCTGAGGCGCCACCTGCATCCACAAGGTACTCAGTTTCAAGCTTCAATCAAACAATAGTTCAAGTTCAGGGCTCCTACGACTCTCTATAAATACTTTTTCAAATGAATTACAGTCTAAGTGAGTTTTAATCAACTCATTAGGCTGTTTTTTTAATTAACTCTACCTGTTCCCAGTCGTTCTAAAGGGCTCTGCCAAAGTAGGCGGGTGATTAGGTCCTGAGCATCAGCAGGTAAGGCATCGTCTCCCTCTGGCCAAATAATTTCATCTGAGAATGAAATAAACACAACACATTTAACCAACTGATTAAATGATTTTTAACATTTTTCTAAAAAAACAACAACAAAAACAATGTTTGGATCATCTGCATTGATGCAAATTTGATTGACTTCAATGTGAGTAGTTACAATAAAAAGAAATCAACCATTTCGGCTGCAGGGTTCAGACATTTTTCCCATGAAAATATCTGGTTTCAAATGTAAATAACTGTTTCCAAATTTAGGTTTTTAATCAAACGTTAGATTGCACTTTATTACAAAATTGTGCAGTCTGAATATCAAGTACTTTCAAGGACTTAATACAGAAATCAGGCACTTTCTGAACCTTGAAAATATGTGATTGAAATCTGAGACTTTTCAAGGGTTTCAAGCACCAGTACAAACCCTGTGTTTGAAGGTGAACCCAGACTTATTGCCACCAGTTCTGTGAGCACAACAGCGGTTTGCTAATAGGTTCTGACATGAATGTAATTACCAACCGGACAATTACGTTACAGCAAGAAGAAAATGCATGAATGAATGGGTGCTGAATACATTTTCACATCAACACTCACCGCTGACGACCTGCCCAAAAAGTTCTTCAGGTGTGTCTCCAAAAAACGGAACGCAGCCAACCAGGAACTCGTACAGGATGATCCCCATCGCCCACCAGTCCACCGGCTTTCCGTAGCCCTGTCTGAGGATCACCTCTGGAGCGATGTACTCGGGAGTGCCGCACACCTGCATGTGCAGACAAACAAAGACCAGTTCTGTCATTCCTTGTTAAGCTGTTGGTTTGTCTTCCATCAGAATCTGCTTTACCTGTTTGTCGACAAATTCCCTCGTGTCTTTTTCTATGTGACCCTCATACAGGTTGGTGGTCATGTTCATCAAGCCGATTTTAGACAGTCCAAAGTCGGTTAACTTAATGTGACCCATGGATGTGATCAACAAACTGGAAGGTGGAAAAAGAGAAACGAAAAAACATGAAGCACATACAAGTCGTTATTCCAAATTCTGATTTGATGAAAGAAAAAAAAAAAGGAAGGGAATCTTGGTTTTTGATGTACACAATGATAGAATAGTGTTAATTTAGCAACAGTGAGACAGTTTCTCACTTGTCAGGTTTAAGATCTCGGTGCACAATGCCATAGTTGTGAAGGTACTCAAGTGCCAGGACTGTCTCAGCAAAGTACATTCTTGACATTTCTACAGGCAGGGGGCCCATATTCTTCAGCAAGTTGGCACAATCTCCACCTAAAAAACACAGAAAACAATAAAAAAACCGATTGTCTAACAATTTCCTATGTCAAACAAGATGAAACCCCGATTGCTAGACTACAGGATTTTTCATCTTTGCATTTCTTGTGGAAATGTTAGGTACCACCCCAAAAAAGTATATGTGCTTTACCCACCCAGTTCAGATTTAGCCAAATGTTTTTAAGTGTAAAAGTTAAGCCTTAGCGGCGCACTTGCTGAAGTTTACCTTCTACGTACTCCATGACCATGCAGAGGTGGCGCCGTGTCTCAAAAGAGCAGAACATGGAGACAACGAAGGGGTTCTCAGCAAAAGTCAGGATGTCCCGCTCCACAAACGCCTGCTGGATCTGGTTCCTCAGCACTAGGTTCTGGCGGTTTATCTTCTTCATGGCAAAGCGCTGCCGTGTCTCTTTGTGGCGGACCAAATACACTGCCCTGTTTAAATGAAAGAATAATGCTCATAACAGCACAATATGAAGGTGTGGAGGAACGGTTTGCTCAGGTCAAACCTCTTACCCATAAGCTCCATTACTGATGAGTTTGATGGTCTCAAAATCACTCTCTAGAGGTTTCCTTCGGGTTGGAGTTAGTGTCTGCGGGGCTTTATTCTGGACAAATTAGAGAGGAGAGGAGAGGAATGTTTGTAGCATTCTGGCTGCATGTAAAAGAAATAAAGTATAGAGTGGGAGGCTTATAGTGAATATCAGCTAAATATCAGCTATTTGCAAGAAGTTTGAGATTTTGGCTTGAAACTCCTCAGCTTTCATTCCAAAAAAAAAAAAAAAAAAGGTTAGATGTGGTGGGAGAACAGTCCAACCTTTCAGAACGTGCTCTTGGCGGCTCGCTGCCAAATACTACAATACATCTCCAAATAAAAAGTTGTGGCAATGTAAGACTGTACTGGCAGCAAAAGGAGAATATATACACATTATAAAACAAGTTGTCACAGTTTTATGGCTAATCCAGTTTACATCTGTACAAAGTGGTGTATATGCAACACTGACATTATTACTCATTTAAATGTTTATGGTTCCCTTTCGAGATCGAAAAAACCCACTACAATGAAGGAAACAGATTCTCCTGAACAAGTGTAAACAAATTTAAGAGAAGTATGTTTAGAGTTTATTGAGTCGTTTACTTTTATTGACAAGTCAAGCCCCTTCCTTATATCAAACGCTGAAGACTTACCTCTACAGCAGGCTCTGGCTCGACGGACACTGAAGGACTGGCGTCATGTTCAAGCTGTACCATGTCTGTGCAAACCAGAATGAGATTGATTACTAGCACACAAAGTATCCTCATCTACTATTTCATTGTCCCAAGGAGTTTTCTCATGAATCTGATACTCCTATCTGAGCTTTATCGTGTTTTTAGCTGTAGATGCCTAAAGCCCTCAGCAGAATTAGATTGGAAAGTTTTATCAGCCTAAAGGGATTTCCTGAAGAGCAGCCTGAATTAAAATGATGAGTTTTCCTTCATCAAGAGCTTCAACTGCTGCAGAATCAAGGTCAAATTAAATCACACTACAAAAAAAGAGGTGACTATAACTTGTGGGGGGAAAAAAAACAAAAAAACAAAACAACTTTCTTTCAGGAGGCAAAATTCTTTCTTTCACTGTAAATTAACCAACAAAGAGGGGCTTTAATTACTTCAACACAACTGTGATTACATAAGAGCATAAATGCTCACAGTGCTTTAAGCCCATCAATAAAATTAACCACATTAATATGCAAATGTATGCAGCAAGGCACTGCAAGCCATTATCAGATCTTCTATTCCATATGGATGAAGTATGAGGATGAATTCTCCTCTGCATACTGCTGTTAAGTTAATACGTTCAGAGGAGACAAGGTGTTTCATCCTAATTAAGCTAATTATCCATTAAATTAGCACAGATTTTTTTTTTTCTATACAAACACGTCTATATCAATGAGTGTTGCATTTCTTAATATCTGAAACTTATTAGCTTTAAGTGTCAGGGAGTTACAGCGATGGCTAAGGGATTATTTAAATGCAAATTTATGCAGCCTTATAATCAGCTCATCCTCTCCATATGGAATAGTTGTGGTGTAAGCATGAATTTCTTACCATGTATAAGTGATCATAAAAAGTGTTAAGAGAACCGAAATAAGAGGCTCTGCGGTAACCAACGCTGTTAATGAAGTATCTGTGATTTCCCCATATATATACTGAAATAACATTAGAGATCTCACATGGAAAACCACATCTACATGGTAGGTAACACAACTGATCCGAAAATGTTGATTTTGTGCTACAAGAATCATGCATGTGAGCCATACTCGGTAAAAAAAAAACGGCTTTAATTTACCTTCCAGCAGGTCTCGGGTCAGACCCAGCTGGCTGATGATGTACCGTGGGATGTCTGTCTTGATCCCCTGTCCCACTTTGGCGTGACCCTCTGCTGCCTCAAGCAGGTGATAAAACTCTTCTGGGTCAAACTCCTGTCAACAGCATCCAAGAGTAATGAAAGAGGAGAGTTTGAGGCTAGGCTCCTGTCAGTGTGTGTGGCGTGTAACGCACTCAAAGGTCTTAATCAGCAGCTCAAGTCTAGTTTCTGCTGATTTATTACTTCTAATAAAACTCCGTATCCAAATATTTGACAAAACCAAATATTTTTAGATGAGACTAGTGTATTGTTTATAGCGAAGCCCTGTTTTAAGGATCCGATGAATTCATTTAGGGAACTTCTGCAGAAATGAAAGCCAGGATATTTCAGTCATACGTCAAGGGGGGGGGGGATCCAGAGCTCGATAAGATTTAATAATCTTATTTTCAATTAGGAAGAGCTTTTCTTCTTCCGCAGCTTACCAGGCATTCGAGGAGACGAGCCGGCCGAGAGATTATGATGAGGATCTTCCGCACCAGCTGGGTGATGACGGTCACCTCCTCGCTTTCAGAGCGTTCGAAGGCCTGGGAAAGTGTGGAACAGCAAGAGGAAAATTTTACACATGGTAGCATCAAATAACTTGTCGGTACTCTTTTATGTTTTTACTCAACTTGTTATGCCAAAAATGAAGAGATGCAGTGCTAACTGTAATAAATATAAACTATATTATGAAAAACTAAAAATGTCAAAGTTTCAGACTAAGCCCTCTTTTAGTAATCTGTAAAAAAAACACACACAAACAGACATGTTTTACAAGAGAGGGTAATGTAAACACATAAAGTAGTGTTTACATCACACAAATGGAAAAATATATGCTGCTGAGTAGGTTCCTGATATCACCGTCTGGAAAGTAGGAAAGAGTTTGTTAGTTCTGTCCCAGTTGCTGACTTGGCCAGGCATCCTTGGTTAAAAATATGATTGTTTCAAGATGCCATCATGGTATTTACAACATTTATAACAAAAAATACATATAACAAGATCTAAATGCTTTAACAGAAAACATAAAATGTATTATATTTCATATGTTACAAAGTAATATAACAAATTATTTATTACAGTTGTAGTAGTTATACTACTACTGTAGTTGTTGTAGCACTTTTTTTTTTTGCCAGTTAAGCATATTTAACTTAATAAATGGTCTAAAGCAAAAGGAAAATTCAGAATAAAAATCTGCTAAAGTTATTAGCATTTTAAGCCAATGTGCTCATTTCACAAAATTATCTACATTTATCCTGTTCCAGTGTATTTGTTCTTTAGATTAATTGAAGTAGCGTAATCTACTGCAGTCAGCTGACTAAACAACATGAAACTTGTGGCTAGCTAACTGCAGTTTTAAAGCAGCATTAGCTTAATTAGAGTAATGGGTTGATGATTGTTTAGTTTTCACACACCAATCGTAGTCCATGTTTTTCGCAACTGGATGCGGCTAAATCTGTCTTTGTTGTAATCAAAGGGAAAAGAGCAGGAGCTTTCTGTCAGGCAGCTGGGTGGCAGTGTGCAGCAAAGTAAGTCACTCGGACAGACTTCATTGAAAAGACATTAAGCCAGATGTATGATGGAAACCTTGGCTTCTGTTCTACTGCAGCAGAAATAGAGACAGATTTCTTGAATGCTTTTCTTCTCTCCATGTTTCTCTTCAACAAAAAAAAAAGAAAGAAAATGGAAAAAAGCTACAGCTGGGAAACAAATATTAACTCATGTTTGTGGAAGAGAGAATTTGTTCCACTGTATGGGAACAGACTTATCAATTCAGCTGGATGTACAACAAGTTAGCCAGGCCCTATGCCTGCAACTATGTAAAAACACAGACGGGGAAAGAAGCTGCTATGACCACTGGTATTTTGTCAGCATAACAATATAAGTTACCTTTAAATTACTGGGTTTTACATTTTTTTATGTATATTCAATGTTTTTGGATTATGCTTAATTTTCACAAACTCTTCCATGTTGGCTTAAAGTGCCTCCAGCCTTTACACAGGCTTTCAGCTGCCAGATCTATTGTGTGTTCCTCTGCCTATCAAACGATTATTGACTGACCTGTGTGATTGTGCATTTCACTCAAGCTCAGTCAATCTGCTCCCAGTACTTTACTGCCAATTATTATTTTTTGCTTAAAACTCCTGCATAAAATCTGGGAAGCCCATTTCTGACATAATTTCAGCAGCTGCCTGTTTTCTCACCTCATGCAGCAGCTTTTCCAGCTTCTCCTGCAGCTCGGCGAAATAGCGGGAAGTAACCAGGCCTTTCTGAGACTTGTCCAGACAGTCTCTGACCAGCTCGACCAACTGGTGCTGGATGAAGCCCAGCACGCCGTCAGCCAACCGGAGGGAGCTGTCTGGAGAGTAATGGGTGGCAATCTCCAACAAGCGCTCCTCCATCTGGGCTGTGGCCTTCAGGCAGGACAAGAACACAAACACACAGTTAAAATAATCAACAGAACAGTAAATATAATTGTCACTCCCTTGGTGGCACCAAATGTCCTTTATTTCCTGTGGGTGGATTCATATGGCTGTATCTCTTTACCCATGATTCATTCAACAAGCTTTTAGCACCTGTTAAGACTTGTAATGCACCAGGACTGAGCAAATGCGTCTTAATCAGTCTTAGAACGGTATGTTTTGAGAAACCCCAGTTGTTTTTGTCTTTTACAGATTAAACATCCCAAATTTAGACTTGCTTAGATGTGTACGTGTGAAGGCAGACGCACAAAGTGTAAGGTCTCTTTTAATACTCACCCTCGGAAAACGTTCTCGGTAAACATGGTTCATCATGACTATCTCGTTATCAAAGGAGACGGTGGATCGCCCGGGACTACAACAAAAACAAACAAAGAAACTAAGGTTAATATCAGGTAGAGATCCTCAAATCCAGGTCTCACGGTCCGGTATCCTCCGACTTTCAGATGTGTCACTAGTTCAAAACACCTGAATCAAATGGCTGAATCATCTTCAGTGTGCAGCCAAGTTCCCCAGTTTGACTAATGACCTATTTCATTGAATCAGGTGTGTTAAAGCAGAGACAGGTCTAAAAGTTGCAGGACATCCGCCCTTTACGACAGGAGTTACAACCCCTGATCTAGGGTGACTGATCAATATTTCATATTTTTAATCAATAAATAATTAAATCACTATGTCTTCTGGACTACAAAGTGATTTGAATGTAGATACTGTTAAGATATTTACATACGGTGTGAAAGAAGTTTTTTTTTTTTTTTTTTTTTCTCACATCTGACTTTAAATTGTAATAAAAGTTTCCCGTTTTAGGTCCATTAGGACAACCAAAGTGATTTCTGTTTGAAAATAATTATTTCTGCCAGAATTTTGTGAGATTTTATCAAACTTCATATTCAGGGGTTTTCATACATTCCCCAGTAATTATAGTTTAGTTTGCTGAAATTGCGCCCCATTCCTCCCGACAGAGCTGCTTTAACAGATGTCTTAAGATGTTGCTTCAGTATTTCCATATCATTACTCATAATGAAATGTTGTGCAGCAAAATACTCACACAACATGATGCTATCATGCCCATATTTCACAGTTGGGGCGGTGGTCTCAGGCTTGCAAACTCACCCCCTTTTTTCCTTAAAATGGCTATTTTGGCCAAATACTTTTAATTTTAGTCAAGTCACAGGACATGTTGCCAAAAATGTAAGACATTTGTTACCATGTGTGTCTACAAACTGTGATCTGGCTTTTGTTGTAATGTCTTCTTCCTTTCAGCCAATGTTACTACAAGACTTGTTTTACTGTGGATAATGAGACTCTTAGCAGCTTCAGACAGCATTTTCACATTGTCAATTTCTTTTGTTCTGAGGTTCGTACATTTCACACCAAAACAAGCTCATCTCTAACACACATAACCCATCTATTTCCTGAATGGTCTGATCCCAGGGAAGGACGACATGGCAGAAAATGTGTGTGTTTTATATCATTCAATGTCACTAAGTATTAATTAGTTTTTTGTTCTACAAAATTGAAATACTGGCGACTGGTCACGTGTTTCCTCTTAAACTGTTGTACTCATCTTCCCCACGCTATTGTTTTTTTTTATTTTTTATTTTCAAGCAATTATGAGGCACGGTGGCAAAACCTGAAACTGCTGTGCAACAGGTTGTTGCTAGCTTACCAATGGGAGAGTGAGTTAGTTGATGCCACCAACCTTGCTTAACTGGCTTTGTGGTTGACAGGAAAAAGCCTTTCCGTTGCCTACATGCCCCAGAGTCCAAGATCGGAGTTCAGTGAAATTACTGAACATTCTGTCAAATGCATTTTTTATTAATATTGATAATATATTATATCGCGACATATATTGTTATTGATTTATTGCCCAGCGCTGTGTGATCCCGAACACTCCTATGCTGTCTCTGTTCTCTTCCTAATATCTTGGCTGATTTTCATTAGATTTTTTTTTCATGAAGTCACTGAAGGAAGTAGTGATATGTAATGTGTTGACACAAGATACTGTAAAAGGAGTGGCTCTGTTGAATTTAAAGTAATGGATTAACGGTAATCGTAAACCTAAAAACCATGACATCATCATCTGTGATTTCCCAAATTGTTAAAGTGAAATATATATATAATGACAAATATAATTGTATGTCATTATCCAAGCATTTAGGGAATGCAAATAATTTTGATGAATTTAAATGAGTCAGAAGAGAAAGGCTGTATCCTTTTATAAGTGAACCTGGTTTCAACTGTCCATAGCACTCAGATCATCACTCTCTCTAGACATAGAAGCAGTCTAACTTCACAGCATCTAAACAAACGCACATAAACTCATTATGGTTGTGACGGACAGGGTTTTCTAGGTCAACTTCAAGGCGCATGTGATTTCATTCTATCGAGAGTGAAGCCAGAATTTTAATTTGACAAAACCTAAGCTGGAAAAGCTGCACTTATGGTGGATTTTGCTGTCAGGCTTGAATGTTTCTATATAAAACATATCTTTACCAGCAGCCGAGGCTTCTCTCAGCCAAACTGAGTGAGTCATCAACACCAATCAATTAGTCATGTACTGCAACACCACTTCAGCATTTAAGCCAATGAGATAAGCGTATTTGAACTGCAAATACTTGCTTGATGGAGCTTCAAACAGAACAGATGGAGGGAAAACCTATCACATGCAAACAGGCTCCCTGGGCCATTCCTTTATTTATTTATTTATTTATTTTTATCATGAAAAGACAGCTCTGTTGCTCTGGATGGCTGCTGCCGAACACACACAGTGCTGCATCTCTCGGATCAAGACCTCCAATCACCTCTCTTTTCCCGAAAACCAACCCACCCTCGATTACAGTTCGGCAGCTTCATCAAGGAGGCGCTCCGTTAGCTAGCACGCCCACGTACTGCACACCATGGTGCCAGAACATGGAGCACTCAGGCAGCGCGCAAACAGCACAGAGCAGAGCCAACAGACAAAAGTTGTCAAGATCACACTGGCCTGCAGTCAGACCTCCACCTGCCTGCCTACTAACAGGAACGTGCCGGCATTAGGAGGTGAGAAGAGGCGCTAAAAGCTGCGCTTGTCCAGTTCATCGTGACATCTGGTAGTCTGAGAGCTAGTTGGAAACCTGCAAATCTCTGCCTGAAATTAATCTGAAATATTTTCTTGCATAACAAGCGCGAGTTAATCCCGTTAGAGGGATTACTGTTTTTAATCTGCATAAAATATCAATCCAATATCTTCATCTGCACAAAAGAGATCATAATGAGGGCTCACACAGAGCGGTGCAACAAATGAACACTTATGTAACTCAAAGTTAACCAAAAGTAATTAAAGTATGCAAAGTGTTTTGTTGCACTTTTTTTTACTTTCCATCCAGAAAAACGAGCAGCTAAAACTTTCTCTTCAAAATATACACTGAGGGTTCTTACTCATTTTCTATAGTCATATTTCCAGATTTTCCAGACTAATTTCCTGAATCCTCAGTCATTTTAAAGAGATTTATAAAAGTATAAACACAAAGATTCATTACAGATTGTTGCCAGGTTTAAAACAAGGATCCTGCAAAAATATGATGGATAAAAAAAACATGTTTTTCTGTCATTTATTTATTCCAGACACATTCTAAAGATAAAAAAAAAAGTTTTAAGGCAGGAAGTGATGTCACATTGCTATTACTTATTTTATTGTTTCTGTAAGTACCAATACTATTTGGTGCCCCGATTGCAGTTTTCTGGCCGATTACCAATCTTTAAAAATGCTGATTTAGATTTTGACCGATCTTGATTTTTTTCTGAAAAGTTGCTGAATACAGCTACAAAGACTCTAATGTGGCATCAGTGGAATGACTGTTGATAACCTTGCATGTGCAGACGTGACCTGGCAGAGGAAAAGGGGGGCAGTGGCTTATGAAATCGGTTTCTTGTGCCGATCACAGATCTCTCAAAATTAAGGAAACATGGGGTGTTGATTTACTGGATAGCTCCTAACAAATACAGACAGTAAGCACATATTTTTTAGGATTATCTACCTGAGGCTCCTTGACCGAGGTCGTATGACCGGTGAGGGCCGTCCGTCCTCATCAGTAATGCTGTCTGTGCTGCGGAAGTGCTTGAAAAGGAAGTGGAGCTCATCTTGGGTTGGCTGGTAAGGAAGTTGATGAAGGCGCTCCTGGGAGGATGAGGATGACTACACAGACAAAATTAGATCATTATTCTTATTAGATCATTCTACTAATCCTAACCGTTTTGCTTACATTTACTTTCACATTTTGTTTTTGTCAGGCTATTAAAGCGCTGAAGCTAGAAGCAACTGTGATAAACTTCTGAAACAAAAATTATTCAAATAAAAGAAGAGGCTACGACTCAGCAGAAGAGCTAGGGGATGGCAATGGAAAAACATACACAGGAAGCAACACATAGCAGTTCATATCAGCACTAATACAAAGGAAAACTGTCTCAAACCGAATGAGTCATGTTGCAAAGAGGGCAATTATGATTCAAGCCGAACTATTTCGACGAGTTCTTTGTGCAGAAATTTGACAGTGTCAACATCACAAATTCATCAAATCATGTTTCCTTTTCGTCTTGGAAGCCAATGTTACTTGTTAGGCCCTGCCTTTTAGGGGCATGATTCTGAGAAAGAAGGATGAGCTAATAATCCAGAAAACCACAAACATGATCTGACAGGTTGGACTTCCTTCCCTCTGTCTCCAACTCAGGGCGTCTGTGGAGGTTTTCTGATGGGTCTCGAACTCAAAAGAATGAGGAGTAAGTACTGAAGTGTTTGTCGGAAGCAGGCAGGAATTTAAACGCTTCTGCTAATTTTGGACGGAGGGTAAACAATAATGAAAGCAACCAAACCACTTCTTTTTTAAATATTATATCTGAAAAGGCCAATGAAGACCTTTGAAAAGATCACTGGTTCTCATTGACCTTTGGGCCTACACTGTCTGACCCTGACTAATTAACTACCTCATTAAATACAACACATCTACTCTGATTACAGACCCTCCTCTCATCAAACTTGCCATCTGAAAGTTTCCACCATCACCAGACATTTTGAGATTTCTTTTCAAAAATTCGTCTTTCAGCAAAAAAGACTTCTGCACGCTGGTATTGTCGCAAATATAAAAGGTTTTCATGAAAGGCCATCAGAAATATAATCTTTTAACACAGACTCTTTTCTTACACCCCTCCCTTATTAACATCCAGACTGCGTGTTCTCCTTCTGATGTAGAGTTTCTAAGACTGCGAGAGTGACTCACTGAAGCAGACGACGCAGATAAACAATTAGCGGTTTGTCATCTTGGGCTTGGCATTTTCTGGCCCTCATTGCACAAACGAAATGTGCTACTTGGGCTGACAGAAGTGTGAAAAATGCTTTGGCTGCCTTGTGTCAAGCAGCGAGGATGTTGTCGCGTTTCTGGGGGTCACTTACCGAGACGGTGGAGCTCGGCGGATTGGTTCCATAGCCGGATGAAGGGAGGGAAGCCAGAGACCATCGTCGGCCCTCACCTCTGAGACACACGAGCAGAAGCGTGTTATGTAAGCCTCGGCAGCAAACACATTAGTTAGTTAGATGTGAGGGTCCCTATATGAGAGGCAATCCTGTTACTATAAGAGCATACAATTATTGCTCATATTCACATAGAAGGCTTCTTCTTATTTTTAATTTTTTCATTTTTTATTTACAGCATCCCTGTCTTATCTGGCCTGAGGCAATGCTTTAGAAATTGAAGCTTTACGTCAGAAGGAACATTTTGTGAAAAACAAACAGAAAAGTAAGAAGTGAAGAATTCAAAAAGAAGCTACCTTTCAGCACGAGCCAAATGACTGAGATCAGGACAGCAAAGGGGGGGAAGAGAAAAGCAAAGACAGAGAACCTGTGAGTTTCAGGATTCTTGCACAAGCGATCCTGTGACCTCTGGCATTCAGCTGAGGGATTAGTACTGACAACACTGCCTTCCTTGCCAGTTTTCATTTGTCCAGATACAAAGAGTTAGACGACACAGAAATTAATTTCAGAGTATTTCTTTTTACGTAACAGAAAACACCGAAGTCTTGAGCTGTGCAAGTTTGAAGTTTCTATAAATGTTTTTTTTTTTTAAGAGTGAAAGCATGACATCTCAGAGGTGACAAGCACACTAAACAACACCTTTTAAAGCATAAGAACAGACACATTTATATGTGCAAACACATTTATATGTGTTTGCACACACTTGTGATACCTTAAAAAATAGGATTATGTCTGTTTTATTACATAGTTAGTTACTGAAATACTTGTGCAGACTGAAATCTCCCAAGTTATTATATAATATTTCTAAGGCTAAAATGTTTAAAATTAAATATTCATCCATTAGCTTTCATCTCTGGTAAGATTTTCGCTTAAATCAGCAAAAATTGTCTCTAAGCAGAGGGTTAGAGGGGAAGCACCTAAAACGCTCATCAGTTTTTAATGACTGTTCTCGAGTTTCTACGAGGTGCAGCCGTACTCGAAGGGCTCACACGCCTGCAGCAAGACAAGCGTGTTGTCAAGGGAACCCGATTGAATGATGTGCAAGTGGGCATCAGGGGGTAGCCTCGGTATGTTTGCTCTCCTCCTGCTGAGGGGGAGTCAGCTGTAAGAAGACCTGGCAGAGGAAGAGGAGGGAAGGTGTGAGGGCTCTGGGCTGAGTCAGCCTCCATCACCGTACTGCTGCTTCTCCTTCCTTTCCTCTTCCTCTGTCCTCTTGCTCTAGAGAGGGTTCCCTGGAAACCCCTCTACAGCGATATCAAGAATAAAATTTAGCTTTTTTTTTTTTAACTTTTGTATATGCGTTTAGTTCATTTTGATTGTCAAGTTACAACAAGCTACAAAAACTTTACCTACTTTTAGTTCATCTTGGTGATCCCTTGCATAGAAACATATTACGGTCCAAAAACCACAAACTACAAAGTAAACTGAAACAAGATGCTTGCAAAGATTGTATAAAAAGACACACAACACTCAGCTGTGGGAAAACCAAACATTTTTCGAAACCTGTCTTGATGAAATTAAAATGTGTTAGATTTGGAGGGAAACGAGGGAAACTCTCATGCCAGAGAACAGCATCTCAACTCAGAAGTACGGGGGTGGATGCATCATGTTGCCTGGGGGAGTGGGGGGGTTGTGCAGAAAAGACTGGTGCACTGCACGAAATATACATTACATGAATAAATAGAAATAATTTTGGTGAATGTAACTGATCTAAAACATGAAAAGTTTAGCTTAATTTGATCTCAGACAGTGAGAGAAAAAAAAAGGTATGTAGGTAAACATCAGACTTCAGTAATGTGTGTAATAAAGAGAAATACAATTTAAATCAGAATGCTAAATACAGGTGTATTAAAAGCAACTACGTTAATCAAAAACTATCGAAGCAACCAAACAAAGATGTGGCCCAACAGGAAGAACAAGCTTTCACCAGATCGGGTTGGCATACCTCCGGGCAAATGGAAAGTTGAGGCAGGCACTGGTCGACACATTTCGAGGGCTGTCTAGAGGGCTGCTCACAGCTAAACAAGGAAACTCAATGTCATTAGCAGAACAATTCACAGCTGTAAAAACAGACACATGGCAATAGCACAAGCAAACTGTCTCGGGTCTATTTGCAATGGGCAATGTCCCAAAAATAGTGACGTCATGTCTGGCACCTTTAAAAAGGGAAACATAAGTCAATAATGCCGAAGATCAAACATCAGAGCTCGGCATTACTTTTCCAAACATTACGCCACCGATCTGCAAACAGTAAAACCAGGGGAAAATCCTCAGTCTGCATTGTTTTTGCTGGAATCTGGGGATGCGGGTTCACTAGAGACTGTGTTTGTTTACATCCAGCCTGTAGAATGCCCAATTAGGGCTTGATTTTATTCTGTGATTAGATACTCCTTAGCATGATTGAGTTCAAAAGGGAACGCATCTGCATATTGCCGCTATGAAGAGCTCTTGAGCAAAACTGTTCTCACAGAGCACAGCTGCCTGATGGTGTTAAGGGGCTTTGCGCTGTGTGCACTGCTGTTCGAAAAACCAGGAAGATAACACCCAAATATTTAGAAATGTGAAACTGAGGAAGGAGTTGAGTCATCCCTCACTTCTTTATATTTTTTGCTTGCAAAAAGCCCGATTTCTTTGTCTTTTGTAAGTGATTTGTTGCAGAACTTCTCCAGGGTCCATGATGTTTTTGCTTAAGGTTTACAAAATACTATTTTTGCTGTTGGTATATTTGAGGGATTTTGGGCATGTTTTCTTCTCAATATGAATAACAATGACGCTTATTTTCCCTATTTGTGCTTAAACAATTCATGTTTTAATAACCCCTTGACTGTCATAACGACACAGGTGTCTTCATGGATCCATTGACTTGTAAGCATTTTGCGGGTGACGGTTAAGGGATTAGAAAGCAAAGCAAACATTCATCTGATAATTGCTCTAACAAAGTCTACAAACATTTTGATGACGAACACTTTCAGGACAAACTGCTGGTTTGAAGTTCTGCACTGTGTTTTATGTTTACATTCGGCCCTCTGTACATGAAGAGTTATTTTATGCTCCAACATAAAATAACTGGTCATGCTGAAACATAAGACAAACACCAGCATGTTAGGGATTCCAGTTTTAAACCTCTCCTCAATTTCCTGCTCTAAAGACTGTTTCCTCATCTGGAGTTGTTCCAGCTCTGTGACGCAGGACGACGTCTTGAACCAGCTTATAAGTTGTGGCTCATCATTGTCAACTTGGCCCGCCTCATTTAAATCCACTGTATTAGCACTAGACAACTCCATGCAGATGACTAACTATTTGCTTCCCTATTTTACATTGTTTTTCTTGTGTGATTGTACTTGTGTTATTTCATAATCTGAATTACTAATTTAGGTTTACGTTATGCCAAATTTAGGTGAAGAAAAAAATGAGGTCACGACTGCTTGTCCTCCAAGGTTTCGCCAGTATATTTCTTAACGTAGCTGGCTTGTGATGATGATTCTTTTAAGAACTTTCGTCAGCTGTAATCAAACCAGCTACATACGCAAATTACTGTGGCACTTGAATTTAAAGTTGATCACAAGAACCAGCTTTCAAAGCTTTTCAACCAGGATTAATGCCCGTCATCGCTTAAGCTTTGCGACAGAAAGGAACCGTCGTCAAAACAATCGTTACCTGTGTGGAGTGAGAGCGGGGACAGAGGCCGTGACAGCGTGGGTGAGGGCGTCCCGACGCCAAGACTCTTCCTGTTGCTGCTGCGACAGCTGAAGCGCAAACAGAGGAAGACACAGTCAACACACGTCGCTTATCTGCATCTCTCCAAACAATTCACATGGAAATCATTCTGTGCGAGTTTGCATACTGAGCAGCAGAGGCAGAACAGGGAAAAGAAGAATGGAAGAAATCAAGTCTAACCACCTGATTAATTGCAGTTTTCAAATGCACACGGTAAGCAGCATGAGGACTTGGAAAAATAAAGTAGGCCGAATCAATTTGAAGCAGGAACGACTGGTAATCTATGCGAATGAAATCATTTTATTCATCCCTCTGGTCCCTGCATTTGCAAAGCAGGGGCTATGCGAACAGTGTACTCTCGTCTTGCTCTCAGAGAGCTGATAACTGGGTTTTACTTTCTTGCAATGACAATTGAAGTATTTTATTTGAATCCCCACCCAAGACAGTATCAGTCAGGAGAGAAACAACCCCAGTGTATTCACCGAAACCAAGCGTAATTGCAGTGGCTCTGGCTGTATTCATCTGCAATCGTGCATTTGACTAAATGCAGTGCTTCAGGTTGTCTTTATGTACAGGAGTCAGACTGTGTGTGTGTTTGCAGAGCAGCAGCTTGTAGACATAAAAGCTCTGAGACGGCATCAGTTGGCAGATTAAAAGACACTTGACCTCTAAAGTAGTAGACTATTATCCTCTAAGCACCGACTGTTGTGGAGAACTGAATGACACAAAAACATACCTGTTTGTGTGTAAATCGTACCATATAGTACGTTTGTACCTTTCATACAATATGGTTTTTAAGTATAAAAACCACCATTTGAATTTGAGTTTATCTCAAAGTCACTCAGACATACAATAAGCAAATGAGATATACTGGAGAATGACATTTTTTTTTCTTTCTGTTTGATCAATAAAACTATGTTTGACAGCTTGAAGAGGTGAAAAAAAGACTAAAGAAAAGCCTCAGAAAATCTATACAATCCACAGCTGAAGCAGCAGACACATTATGTGTTTACATATTTCAGAAATGTAGTCACAGAGAGACAACTAGAAGAGACTACAAGATGACATCAGCGTTCCTCTTAGCCTTTAACCTAAATAGGAAGGCGCCATGTAAGGAAAACATGCGACGTATGGTACACTGCAAAAACAGATATTCTTCTCCTTTATGTTCATAGCAAACACAGACTTCCAATAATGAGTAGTCAGTCCAGCAACTATTAAAACAATAAAATAAAATCCAATATCAATATCCATATCAACAATAAATTTTAGAAAAAAGTTTCTTCTGACCATCATCTTCTGGTTTGGCAACAACAATTAAAAAAAAAAAAGTTAGTTGTAGTTCCTGCATAACCTGACCATCTGCTTACTTTCAAAACTTTTGTTTCTGCAGTATTAAACAATAACCATTATCAAATACATTACAGGTTTTAAGAGCCTGAATGCATAAAAAAAAGTTCAACTTATTAGACTCCAGGCAATACTTTGTTTTGTGTGGTAAAGATACATTTCTGATATATTTGCACCGATTACAATATACCGCCAGTAGTAATTGTCCACACATGGTGCTGTTTAAACCTTTAAAATAAATAAAGGTTATTAGTAGAGGTGGATGTGTGCAATCACAATTTCCAGACATAAAATATAGCTGTTAAAACATTTTTCTTTTTAAGATCTGAATCAGTTTGTGAAATTTTGTCAACTTGTGAAGGTTTCAGAGAGGTTTAGATCTGTTTCATGTGCTGAGTGAAGGCTGAAGAACAGACATTTGTCTCATTGCTCAGAGGCAAAAGGCCTCTGACCTGTCCTGGTGAGCACAGGCAGACCTTTGTGTACCAAAACGGTTGACCAGGGAGTTTTACAAACTGGTGACCAGCCAAACAGATAGACCGTATCTTTCTGAAGACCGAAAATATCCAGCTAAGCTAATTTACTTAGCATTAGTTGTTACGTACTACAGCCATCTGGTTTTTTTAGTTTTTACTGGAATGCTAACAGACATCATTTTAATTCCAAAGTTGGATCATCTCCAGCTTGATGAAGACCAGAGTCGACTCTCACAGGAAGCAATCTTTACACTTTGGACATTGACATTTTCTCATTCTTGGCCACACCCCTCACTTCTGTTATTTCTCTAATCTGTAACTCCAAAGATTCCCATTGGATGTTCTTAAAGCTCACATCCTCTACCAGAAGCAACCTACTGAAACTTTTCTGAACATACGTTTCTCCTCTTCTTTTAATGCTGCTTCAAACCAAATAGATTATGCGACTAACTTCTACAGCAGCGCATGCTTATAGGAATAGTATGACAGTGCCTAATCCATTGTATTATTGCACTCTACAATAACAATAATACAATTAAGTTTATACATCAGACAGCTGAAGACTAACCACAGGTATCAAATAGTTGATGCATGCACACATCAATTACAAACTAACTGATGTATGCATGCATACATCATCACAACTGAGGAATTTCTTAAAGAATCAATTTCACTTCAAAGATGCAAAGATTTACAAACAATGCGAGGACAACTGGGACATCTATAGATCTTAGTTACCAAATATAGATACACTTTATAGTTTAATACAGATGAGACTTATCATACTTAGCGCATGGAGCTGAAATCTCTTCATCTTTGCCCTCTGAGATTTACCTCAACCTGTGAGATTATTTCCACCTTCAGAGCAGCTCTGCCATGAGAAAGATTATACAACTACAACTACAAAGCTACAGGCAAATGCAGGACAAAACAGCATGGTCATATCAGATGAAGAGGGAAAAACAGTTGAGAGCCAAAAAAAGGAAACCGACTGTCAACAAGCTCAAGGCTGCAGGGGGAGAGGGCTGTGTGTGCATCAACAGCAACAGCAGGCCCAGCTAGAACGACAGATGTCTGGAGCCGTGGAAGCATGTGTGTTCTTTTTTTTTCTTTTTGAGCATCAGACCAGAGAAGCAATAATAGAAAATAAACTCAGACCGCAATAAAAAAAAAAATCACATTGCTATTCAATCATCTGACAAATAAATAAAGTCCTGACCAGATTTTAAATAATCATTAAATAAAGGGGAGAATGCACTGATCAGGCTTATCCACAGCTGATTCTGATATCCAATTTTCACTGACATTTTACCAATTCCAATTTTGTTTTCTTTTAACATAACGCACCAAACAGAAAAATCTGTGATGGAGGTTCTGCCTTAGTGTTGGTTCTGAATCCAAGAGAAAACGAAGGAATTTCAATATTAGCACCATTTATGCATCAAAGAAACGTTTATCAGATTTTTTACACATCAAAAAGTGCATACTTTTTTATTTAATAACTGAAAATAGTTTCAAGTGCTGTTGTTTTAGGAGGAAATTGACATTTTATTTATTGCGACTTGGTAAATCTATAATCATATTGTAATTTCATGAGAACTGTTAAAAATATTATTTTCTAGGTTCTATTCTTTAAATTTTATTAGTTTTTTATTATTATAATTATTACTCTACAACTTACCAGTTAGTTAAAGCCAATGGCACTATCGCAATATTATTGATTTGCTAAAAATAAATGTTGGTTGCATTACTGTAATTTTTAAAACATTTGTGCCTCTTTACATTTCAAAAGAGGCAAAAAAAAAAGCCTCTTTTGAAATGCAAACAATGCAGAAACCTGCAACGGATCCTGTGTGAAACCCTGATTCAGGTTTACAGGTAAACACGACATCAGAACGGTGGAAATCAGACACCTTGTTACCATGACCAAGTTTCATGGTAACCCACACTGTATCTGTTTCTTTAGGCCTGCCAAACCGCTCCTTTTGTTCAGCCACAGCCAGAGAAACTTGCAATCAGAGCTGCTGAAAAATGCTGATGATCATTAAGGACTAACGATGCTTTTTCTTAAACTAGCATGCTGTGGCTCTGTTGACACCCAAATAAATAAAACAAATGTGTGTTAGCCTGCGCCAAGAGCAGACATCACTCACATTTAAATCAACAAAGGGTCACGTTTAAGCTTTTAAAAACAGTTTTTGTCATCACATACGAACTCCTTATTAAAGTACCTTTTGGATCGTTTCAGCAGCGAAACAGGAACAAAACGGGATTTGTTCTGGCTCGGAACCGCAGAACAGTGACTCGGATCCGACATCCTGAAAAAAAATTTCAAGCGAAATAACCCTGTCTCCAACTTAACGAGGGATTTTTCTTTTTTCTTTTACAAAACTGCAGCTCTGGTGGATGTGAAAGCCGCTTCTTCCCCTCCTCCTCCCGCCGCTACTGCTGCTGCTGCTGTCCCCACCATCGTATCTTCTTCTCTGGGATTCCTTTTGTATTCATTCTGTCTGCCGCGTGCTGTTCGGTCCCAGAGGCTGCGGAGCTCCCGTCCTTCACATCCTCCGGTCCGCCGTCCCACAGCAGCCCTCAGTCCGGAAAGCCATGGCAGGTGGTCAAGTGTGTGTAAGACCGTCTGACGACAACAACAACAATCGTACACACAATAGTTTTTGGCAGAGCAGCCGCTAGCTGCGTGTGCGACCGTGTGAGGAAGCTGGAGACTGTTGATGCGTTCAGGTGCTGCTCGGTAATCTCGGTTACACACTGCTACTATGTATTCCGTTTGAACAAATTGTGTACAATGTAGCTTACATAAATACTGTTTAGTCGACATTAAAAGGGCAATTATGCCTAGAAAATATTTGAGCACTGTACCATACGACCTGAATCAGTTAGTACGAATGTAGTTTAAATAAAAATATTATTTATTATTAATAATATAATATATAAATATTATTTAATAAATTTCTTATTAATGAGAAGGAACATTATATCTTACACAGTGAGTGTAAAATAAATGTAGACTAATTGCTGCATATTGCATATCAATCATTTCTTGCATAATGTTTTTTATTAACAATTTTGTAAATCGTCAGCCAGATGATTTGATGTTTTAATCTTACTTTATACCATTGATATACAGAAAATGAAAATGGAAAATAGCTCAATCAGGTGCATTTACATTATGGACTGAAGTGGTCATGTTGATTAATATGCCCTCACTTTTCTAATAAATAAAAATCTTTAAAGCATTTAAGAGTTTCTCTCTTTGGTAGTTAAGCATTTATGACTCAATCATTTAAAAACTAGATATCTGTCCTTTATAGCACGTTCATCTTCACCGTTTCAAAAATATAATAAGGAAATGTGCAAATCACAAAGATGCACTTTAAAACGTATGTCCACTAATGGCATACATTTTGTTTTAATACATATATTAAAACAAAATTATATTGAAATTAATCTTACAAAAACAGAAGAAGAATCCCAAAGCAGCTTGTTATAATATACATGAATGCATATATTAGTTATGCAGAAATTGATTGTTGGTATGTTGTTGTTAGGGGTTACCCTGTCTATAAAAAAACTAAAAAGCAGTTTTATGAAGGGCTGTTTTTCTGTTGAATAATGTCTTGTTTGGCTTTGTTTGCCAAAAGTATAAACATTTATAATTACATTCATCTTCAATTTGATAAATAATGACACACAAAGTAGTGTCCCATACATTTAGAAATTTTAACCCTTTATAAGTCCAGGCAAAATATTTTAAAACATCATTAAGCACAAACTGTACAACTTCTGGTAGAGTGTAGCCAATACTTGCAGTGCATGCTTCTTTTGCAGTAGGGAAAGCAAAATGTCGCACAGAACCTGAAAGCAACTGAAAAAGGTGGATCATACCATGAGGAGCCAGGTAGAGGGAAGATAGAGTCAAACTTCATACTTTGTATGTTCCGCTGTGTAAAGCTCTGTTTGCTATCTATTTGTACCTTTGTGTCAACAGTTATAATAACTGAAATAATTAGTATTTAACAACTGATTTTTCTAAGATTAAAAGATTAAAACTGACCCAGAAAACTTTACCTCATTGCTCCCAGCTTTATTATGAGGTTTGGGTTTCTGTCTTGATTTATACAACATATTGCCCCACTAAAAACGGATTTAGTTATTTTTTTTAGGGTTTTTTTTTTTTTTTTATTTTGAAACAATTAAAAAATGTATAACCCTCTTTTTAAAAAAAAAAAAAAGAAAAAAAAAAGGTGCTTAATCAAACATCAGAATCTTAAAATAACTTTGAACGTTGCTATACTCAATCTCCAGAAATCAACTTTGGTATAATTTTAGTATAATTTTAGGAAACGCGAAATAATTTCCCTTTTTCTACCTATAGTTTCTCCAGTCCACGTATTCACTTTGTGCAGTAATGGCTCAGCATCCTATCTGCAGAATCTCAGCCTTTTCACCAGATATGAGGCAGATTGTTGTCATATTTACTTTGAGACATACTTTTCCATTAGTATTGCTGAGCCAAGCTGCTGCACACGATGTGCCAAAATCAAAGACTGATGTCAGGAAGCAAATCACTTACATCCAAAGATAGACTCTGATGCAAGAGTAGGAACATGTTTCTGGATTTGTGAAGTAACAATGGAGGGGGTTTAAAAAAGGGTGGCTGTCTCCAATGTAAAAACAGTGTGAATGAAGAACAAACACCTCCTGCCATGCTGTGGCACGACTGTCTGAAAGGGAGCTTACTGTGCGTCTGTGACAGATTTTCGCAGCTTAAATAAAATTTGCTGATTTTTTTTTTTCTTCTTCTTTTTGCCCCCCGACAGAGTGAGTAAGATTCATTAAAGTACAGAGCGTACTGAGACAGCCAAGCACAGCTCAAACATCCAGAAACATGCTGGATGCAGCAGTCTATGTTTGCAGTGCTGCCTTCCTCCACAGCACCCTGCACTGTTACCAAGCAACCCGCAGAGGCACAACTGATAGGTCGAAATAGGAGCACCTCAATATACGGTGGAAAAAAGCAAACAAAACTCTGAAATTTTTACCCAGTTATTTCTTTTCGGTGCAACAGCTCCCTTTATTCGGCTCTTGTTTTTACCAGTACTCCATCATCTGAGTCTGTTTCAACCTGTTCTTGTCTATGTCACCTATCAGTCCCTGCATTTATGTCTCATAATTGTCATTTTTAACAACTAGAGATGCAACCTTTATTAATTGCCTAAGGGTAACAATGGCAGATTTTCTGAAGGTATCCACAGCAATATGAATCGTTATTTGCTGATTATGAATCTGTAATCATAAAGCCAGAGCAACAAAGACAAGTTGTAATTTTTTTTTTTTTTTAACTACTGCACAGAACTTTTAAACATCAGCTAATTTCTTTTAGCAGTGCTTCCATGGATACTGGCTGATTGTTTTAATCAGTAGCTCTCCAGGCTTTTTCAAGAGCTTCTGTGTTGGAGTCCATTGTGCACAAGTGAAACCATGCAAGCCAGGTTAAAAAAATAAATAAATAAAAATAAGCGAAGATCTTACACAGGACTGTAATTCTTCATCCACTGCATTTAGCTCCTGTCAAACTGTCTTAATGTTCATGATTTTTGTTTTATTCTTCATTATTTTTATTTGTTTTATCCCAAATGACATACGTTGAAAGAGGATAGCAGTTCTTTTGGACATAGAATAGTTTGAAAAATGATTCAATTAACACATACTAAAACATACAAATCAGATAAAACGTGCAGAATAAAAGCAGTAATGCAGATAAAACAGAGACTCTTCTTTTGAGAAGAATCTCTGTAGCAGTCTGCTTTTGCTTTTTTGTAGCTTTGCTTTTGCATGTTGCAGTTCTGTTTCCCTGATATATACAGCTAAGAAGCTTCATGGTGAGGATGAGAGGTCTCTGATAATATTCATGTTCCTGCAGTGGCTATGAAACTGGTAAGAGACAGAAGGTAGTGACACTGAAATTACCTTTCTAATATTCCTTCACTGTCTTCTGTAGGGATCTGTTTCATGCTGTAGCACCACATTTTGGTACTGCTACACACGTTGTGAGGATGCTAGACTGCAGCCTTTTTACAGATGCAAATAGAGAATTGGGAGCAAATTGTTTCTTTGTGTCTGGCTACTTTGCTAAACAGCCAAAGTATCAAATGTAAATCTGACTCCACATTGTCTTTTATGAGAAAAACTCTGGGTCATACCAGAGTTTAGTCTGCTGTTTAAATAAAATGTTCTAATTTTTTTTACCCTCTTCCAACTGAAGAGCAGAAAACAAATACAAATTTCTCTGAAAGTAGGTAAAAACTACAAATGAAAGAAAAACAGCTGATATCCAAAAATGTCAGAAGGTCTTTATAAAGCTAAAGGAAATATTAATCGAAGTAAATTATAAAAAACTGGAAGCAACCGGTAATGAATGCTTGCAATTCATTACCGGTCAGGATTTAATGTCAAAAACTATATAAACTATATAAACCGTTTTTAAAGGCTTTCATACAGCCTTTAAAAACAGCTCCGAATGAATAAAAATATTTTCCAAACAAGACAAATTATACACATGCAACCCTATTAGAGTACTGGAGCTAAACAATTTTCTTTTCTGTCAGTCAAAATGTCAATATAAGAAGTCCAGTGTGGTTGGATTATAACTTAAATACCTCTTGGAATAATTACAGTTGTTGTGTGACCTAGCTGTCTTACCTCCATGGATGTAGGGTTTGTAAGGGGCTGCAGGGACTGCAGGGGCTGCATGGGCTCAGGAGGGTCGGGCTCTGGCAAGTGGGGGACAAGCTGCAAGGGAAGACATGGTGGCATGGATTAGAGAGCTGAGTCAGGAGTTTGACAAGTCACCGACTGACGTCAGAGTGTTGTCCTGTAGGGTTAGAGGTTTGTGCCTGTCACTTCAATGATGGACTCTCAGCAAGTCGTAAGCATTTGTGACAGGGTGCTTGGATGCATCATCCGGCAGGTTTATCATTTCATGTCAGCAGAAATTGATCAATGATGTGTCAGTGAGCCAGAAAAGTAATTTTATCTTCTAATATGTCAAACTAATATTTACCTCAGTATTAGAATTTCATCAGAACAGAAATATTTCCGAGGCCACAAAATAGAGTTGGGGAGAAAAATGTTTAATCCATCCATCCTCTGGAAATTTGTGTCTTGAAAATGTTTGATTTAAAAAAAAAAATAAAAAAAAAAATAAAAAAAAAAACCTTTTAGTAACTGGATCAAAGAGTTTCTGAGGGTCTGATAAGACTTAAGCAGATACATTATGATGTAAGATTTACATAATCCTCAACTTTACACCTCAGTGCACCATTTTTGCATAAAGATATGCAAGCTCAGCCTGCTCAGCCACCCTAAGGTGTACATCGTACTAACGCTGACCGGGCAAAAAGGCTATTTCCTATTGATTTATCTGCTCAGATGTAAGCTCTGCCTTCTGGGCTCGACTATTGTCTTTGTGCTGCAGAAGCTTCTCAAAGTACAGCATTGACTAGCACAGCACTAATGAACGTGTTGTCATAGTAATGCAGGAGGAGGGTGAAAAAAACAACTCTTTGTACAAAGAGTCCTCATTCTCTAAATTCAACTCATAATCATACAACAAATACCAGGCATGCAATTCCCTCAAGGATTATAGATATAACGTTCTTATAGGTGTTTCTGTGCTGCATTGTCCTTCATTTATGTCTTCTCTTTTAACTCACCCCTGTCCAAAGTGTGAAGTGAGTAGAGAGTCTCAGAATGACTCAATGGTGGCATTAACGCTGAATTTATAATTTTACTTGGATGTACACAAGGGCTACAACTACACAATGGGAGTATGATTTAGGATGTTTCCAGCTATTTGCTTTTTCCTGCCTTATTATGCAAACATCCCTGCATACAAAAGAACTCTAATAAAATTAAGCAAATATGAAAACACTCAGTTAAGCACAGGCAAAAGTTTTACGCCTTTCTGTTCATGTTTGATGGTGATGTTTTGGTTCGGAGATGCCATTAAAAACCCGTAACTCCTCCCTTTCTCATGGAGGGTGAAAACCTCCTCTGAATCCCCGCTCTACGCAGGAACAGATGCTACAGAGTGCCTAAAAATGAAAATGACATGAAAATAGCGCATGCTCAGCTGAGATGGTTCATGCAGGAGGCAGATGGATGGATCAGAGAGTAAGGATGTGAGCAAGTAGCTCCTACGCCTTATGGATCAGCATTTTGTGGGCACCATGTACCCCCCCCACCCCTTCACTATATAAAGAAAAGCTGCATTCACTTAGGAGGAAGAGTGGGTGGACGTAAAACTGCAGTCCTTTCACATAATTTAATGAAAATGGAAATCACAGGTTCGTAAGATAATAAGAAAATTACATATCTGTCTTTCTTCATGTCTAAAAACTTGTTTCTCAAAGTGCTGAGGAGTGGAGGGCGGTGTGTGATTCATTCAAAAATCATGCGGTGAGAAGACCGCTGAGCTGAAAATCTTAAAGAAATAAAATTAGGAAAATATTCAGTCAGGAGTTGCAATTTTTTATTTTTTTTGGCCTGATCTCCATATCTTCAGAGGTGCTAACAGCTCCTGTTCAAAACTGACAGCTTGACTTCTACTCCTCAGGTTTAAATATTAATAGACAAGCAGGAGGAGTGAGTTGTTTGCCCTTGATTTCTTAGACTAATTTAAGAACTCAAAATTTTTCCAAATTTATATATACAGCTTTAAAAACTGAGCTGAGACAAAGAAAAAAAAAAAAAACACATCAGTGTGTGTTTTGACAACTGGATCTTCTCATCGGAAATTAAACACATTAAAAAAGTAGTTGGTTGATTTTCATTGAAATACAAGCTGTTTATCTTCATGGTGACATCAACAAAGAAAAGATATTCAAAGTTGGTTAGATTTCCATATTTAAATAATAAAACACATAGCATTACAGAAAAAGAGTGAATAATAACGTGGCGCACCCCGGCAGTTTATCTTGCGTTAGCTAAAGCTATCTGATTGTACCATCTAACAGCTGGCATCCAGGGTTTGCACTAATGGATGATGAGTCTTTTAAGACATTTTTGCTGGGTTGTTTTAAATTAGGAACATTTGTCCAATTCATCCAGAGTAAATGGACCATGTAAGGTCTTGACTTAAGTCTGGGCCACTTCAATAACTTTATTTTGTTTTTTTCGCCATTCAGCAGGAGGCTTTGGGCTATGATGGCCTGATGAATAAAACCAACCTGTTGTTAACAACTAAAATGTATTTCCATCTTCTTGGCAAGTTGTTGGAAGGGGACGGTTGGTATTTCTTTGGTCATGTGATCACAGTTCAACTTCCACCTAATCAGTGCTATGCCTATCACTGATCATATTATTTACACACACGAGTTAAATGCAGAAAATAATGACTAGAAATATTTTTCTTTGCCCAACCTTTAGCACCTTGACCCCTTTGCCTTCCCCCCCCCCACTTTTTTGTGCCACTGACATTGACTGTCATGCAACGCTGGGTTGTGGGGAGTTTACCTGAAGCAAAGAAGCTGTGGAGAAGTCAGCGGGATGGTTGCTTTTATTTCAGGCGTCAAAAGGGTATGAAATGTAATGCAATATTGAAATATGACTTACTGGCTATAACAGCAATATCTACATTGGATATTGATGTTATCCCAAATTTTCACATTGTTGCATCCCTAATTAACATGTATTTGGTAACAAAAAAAAGTTTTTATTTTTATTTTACATAACCTTATGGAAATCTATCTATCTATCTATCTATCTATCTATCTATCTATCTATCTATCTATCTATCTATCTATCTATCTATCTATCTATCTATCTATCTATCGTAGAAAAGAAATAGCGCCTCCTAGAGCCGCAGTATGTGAAGCTGGTGGACCACCTGTCTAGGAATATAGAAAGCTGTATATATTTTTTTTCTTATAGTGTAAGACAACTTCTTTGCAGAGCATACCACACACCCACACGTATATTTTATACTTTAAAATTATAGATATAGATATATACATATATAGATATAGATATAAACATACATACGTGAGTTATCACCTGCATTTGGTATCTTTCAGTGCTTTGGAATATTCCTGTTTTTGTTAGTTTAGAGAAGAGTCACAACGAATTAAAAAGTCTGTTGACACTGAACACAACACGGACGTAAACGCTTTCATTTCCCCTCTTGCAGCAACTTTTAAACACCGCAGTTTCACAGCCCTGAAGCGGCTGCACCACAAATATAAACATACTAATAATAAAAAGCGGAACTTACTCCAAAGTCAGAGAGGGGATCTTCAGTTTATCTCGCCTGGACTTCATGCTTGCCGAAGCAGGAGCTTCAGTTCTCACACAGCGCGGCACCGCTCGGTCTCACCGCCGGCTTCCAGCCTCTCATCGCCGTCGTGTCTCACTAAAAATACACAGGGTACCGTCTAACTGCAACTTCAGCGGAATCCGAAAAGAAGAAAAAATAAATAAGTAAAAAAACAAGACAGGATAGAGCGTAGTTATAAACGAGCGGAATGAGCATCTAATGCCTGTTGTCCGTGAATGAGGCGCATCGCGGAGAGACTGCCACAGATATCGAGGGAGCGACGGGTCACCGCGAACCTCCATGTGACTGGTGGGAAGGGGGGCTGAGGGAGGGAAGGGGGTGGGGGGGGAATCAATTTCTCTGGTGGGTGACACTCAGCAGAGGCGAGGAAGAAGGTGGCGTTAATGTAGACCGCAAACACATTCTGCATGTTGTCATTTTAAAGAAACATTGTAAACAAATTCAGTTTAAATCAGTTTAAACATTTCTCCTGTTTTTGTTCATTATTTTTAACCAAACTATATCTGCGTTTTCTAAAAAAAAAAAAAAAAAAAAAAAAAAAAAAAATAAAATTTTTAATTTTTTTGAAAAATT
>NW_015112697.1:621851-623657 GCF_001443285.1 Poecilia latipinna | reverse complement strand
AAAAAAAAAAAAAAAAAAAAGCAATTAAAAGTTTCAACTCATTTGAAAATGACTGAATGAAAGTGGAGAGTCGTGGCGCTCTGCTGGCTATTCATGCAGAAACTGGGGAATACCTTCGCTGGAAAACGTGACAGATGCGCTCCTCGATGCAGGCGCGCGCGTCCGTGTGCGAGCGCCTGTTATCTTACTGTGCGATGCGAGCCTTTGTTAAGTCTATGCGAGCTAGACATCGCAGGTTGCGCCTCTTCAGCCACCGCCTGCTTGAAAAGTAATTCCCATAACGCATGTGTAGGATGCGTTTTTGCAGATGCATGCTTAAAAGCACATTCATAAACTGCGGGTGGGAGTCTGCGTGATGTTTAATCAACGCACATTTATGTTCTCTGTAACATGCTGTGAGTATGCAGGAGACCGTGAGGAATATAATATATTCGCTGTGTTTACTCCCCCACTTACTTTTTTGGATGCGCCGACGGCACCTGTGCCCTCCTGGTTGCTATAGGAATGAGCTTGGCACAGGCACACAGCAAACAGTGACCGCATATCTGTCTTTTGCTTGCATGCACACTCACGCAGTCGCTCATGTACGACTTTCTAGGACCTCATTCGTTTTCTGAGTTTTTCTCTGATCACAAAGGAAGAGACGTTCATTCTACAGTGCAATCCGGCTGTGTATACACACTGTGGTCTACACACCTACAGATGCAGAGGTTGCTTTACGCAGCATATGGCAGACATGGCGAAGCACGTGTTTGTTTCAACAAATTCCTTCCTGGTTTGGGCATCTGTCTTCTGCTCTCACTGAGTCCAAACACAGAAGAGGTGAAATTTAGCTTTACTATTATTCATAACTAACTAAAGACCTCTACGATTGTGGATACTCACAGAAGACCAGTCATTGTCAAAGGAACTTGTATGACGATGGCCATTATTTGAAACTGTTAAACACAGCTTAATGATGCAATGAGCAACCCATGAGCAGTCCTCTCATCTTTTAAAGCGATCCCTCTGGAAGCTGAAAACATTGTTTTCTAACTTTCTGCAGCTGCTGACTGTGCTGCAGTTTTAACATTGTCTCACAAAGTTGGTCTTAGCCATTTTAATTTCTGCCTTCCCCTACTGTTAAAATATTTGTTTGAAATCTCTCTGCTGAAATATAAGGATGTATTTTGCTGCCATTTGGAAGTCGCTGTTGAGTAAAGTTGCTGTGTCCTTTAACTACCACATGGTGGGGCTTCAGTCTTCCACTACACAAACGGATGGTAATATTGTCAATCTTTTCAATATTCAGTTTAGGCTCATGTTTGTGACTATCAACCGGTGGGAAGGAGCAACAAATAAGATAGGGTAGGGGTTGCAAGAGGCCCCCAGCCTGAACCTACAGGATGACCCCCTGGGAGGCAGAACATGCCTTCAGAGATTCAAATTTTTCTTTATAACATCTGAAAAGAACTATAAATCAAAGCCCTCTACTTTTAAAACAAGTTATGATACCCCAGTAGCTTATATAGTAGGGTGCCCCATTGTTGACTCATGGTTGCGAAAAACCTTACCAGACTGATTTTAGTGACATAGTGAGTGTAAAATATTGAATAAAATGTTGTGCCACATGATTTGCTTTATTTTCGCTCTTATATTTAACTTTATGACACACAAAACTACAAATGAATCGTCCTTATTGTCTCCAGGTGCATTCGGGGTAAAGCTTGTCACCCGGTCAGGACTCTGGAGAACGTATATACACAGTGAGGAGGCAATTGAGTCATTTGACTCTGGTGTTTTGTACCTGTGGCACATCTAAAAACT
>NW_015112697.1:614167-616905 GCF_001443285.1 Poecilia latipinna | reverse complement strand
ATTTCAACTACTGTGAGTGTTGATTCAACTCGATCACAAATAACACTTTCAAAAGTGTAACTTCTACACCATCCAGAGTGGACCAGTATAGACACTTTCAAAGTGTTGAATTTAACTCTGTAGGAGTTGATGGAACACTTCCAAATTTGCTGTGTAGTGAAATGAAAATAATGTTTTTGAAAATTTCTTAGTGAAGAATGTTTCTACATTCAAACATTTTTTTTTACATTCTTTGTAGAACCACACTTCAGTGCAATCAGCTTTGCAGTCTAATTTCTTCTGAAGATTTTACAAGGTTTTCTCCTACTCTGTATTTGTCTCCATCCATCTTTACATGAAGTCTGACCAGCTTCCCTGTAGCTGTCACAAAAGCAACCTACAGAATGATGCTGTCACCATTAGGGTTAAAGATCACAATATTGTATTAATGGTAATGTGCAACGTTAGGTTTCCTCCACACAGAACATTTTGCACAGAGGTTAGAACATTGAATTTTGACCTTATCTTACCAGAGCACCTTCTTTTATACCTTTTCTATATCAACAATGGAATTCAATATGAAACAAACTGCAAACAAAGTTTTCATGTCTTTCTTTCAGCAATGGCTTTCTTCTTGCCACTTGTCATCAATATTAAATTTATGAAGTCCACAACTAATAGAATAGGTGCCTGTTTAAAGCATTCTCCTACCTGAACTGTAGATCTCTGTTGCTCCTCCAGGGGCACTATATGCCTCTAGGCTGGTTCTCTAATAAATAAGCCAGTTTAGGCTTAGTTGGGATGCTATTTGTTAACCAAGCAATGCTTTAAACTTCTTAGCAGATTCAATACAGCCATTTGATGACTTTCTTTTAGGGTGTCAGAGTGAAGATGGCTTACATTAGAAAATGATACATGTTAAAAACATATATGATGTTCCCAGTTTGTATGGTTCAAGCCCTTAAAATCTAAATATAATATGTTGATTTCTATGGTGGTAAAATATGAAAGAGTTCAAAGGGTATGCATAATTTCACAAGGCACTGTCTGTATGTGTGCTGTTTGGTGCTGAGCAGATGGAGAAGTGTTTTCATGAAGACAAATGACCATGTGGGTGAGATGAGAAGCTGAATCAAAGCAATTCATCAGGAGCAGCATATTCAAAATTCTTACAGTTATCTGCCCTCCAGTCTGTAAACGTTTTAATGATAAATGAACGTATACACACCGCATCTTTAACCATCAATAACACCATGTGAGTCTGCAGCAGCGTGCCCACCCAGTGTGTTCTCATTAAATCACGTTTCGTGCTGACTGCTGTGTGTCTGTGCTTGTGTGTGCCTCGGCGAGTTGCGGGTGGCGTACAGTGGTGGTGCAGACATCCCATTCCCCAACTGTTTTGTTAAAACAGCGTTTAACAACAGAGTTGGTATTCTCAGTTGCCATGGCAATAAGGGCTTTCCTGCTCTTCCCTTCCCATCAGTCTGTGTTCTTCCTCCCACCTCTGCTGTACAAGATAAAGCTCAGCTAAACGCTCAAAGAACGTCTCTCAGCAAGTGGCAGCCGAGTCAGATTCTCAGCATTACATCACCCTTTGTTTGGTCTGTTCTGCCAAATCACTCATGTGAAAATAAACACTCAGTTGTTGTTTCACTGTGGTTTAAATGCACTGGATGACTGCACAAACATTTCAGCCATGTTGCTAAGCAGTGGAATTGTAAAAGTCTATGTTATGTATAGAAAAGACAGAAAGACTTTTGAACATACCTTTTCTCCGGACACTGAAAGTGGAGGTTTTAATATAACCAATGCATGTTTAACTACACGTGCAGAATCTCACCCACAGACATTTGAGACTCCTACAAGCGTACCAGAGGATTCACTGTGCAACAAAACCTGTGAAATGTGAGGGGCGAGGTTTGGTTTCAGTCAGCACTGCCGCACAGGAAGAGAAAAAAAAGCAGACTGTGGTGGAGAGATAAGTGACACGAACACACTTGAGGGACAATAAGACGTTTGACTGCTTTTGTAGAGGTAGAACAACCAAAGTGCATACCATGAGACACATCTAAATTGATACGGTTGCAATGCTTTATGCTGTCAAATGCAAATAAAACACTATGAAGAAGTGCAAAGCTTTGGGAATTAAACATTTACAATAAACTATGCAGCCACTACAATTAAACTCAATTAGTTGCACAAAAAAGCTGTTTTGTGTTTTCTAATAATAACCCTATAAACAGCAGTAGCGCACATAAGGATTTGAAGCATGCACATGGAAGTAATTTCAGTAACATGCAATGCAAAGTATAACGTCATGGAGGAAGTGAATGGTTTTAAATGTGAAGGTTTCTGTTCATTGTCAGAGAACGGAAAACAACACGAGGTGGCTGCTGCTGCAAATTGTTGTCATGGTTCAAATCAATCCACAAGATGGCGTAAGGATACAACACTCAGAATTAAAAACACACATGCATCTAAATTTTGTCCTCAGGAAAAAAGATTTATTTTTCAATATGTGCATCAAGGACTGAAAATGTTATGACTCCACACTTCCAGCCCTGAATAAAAATATAAAAGATGTATTTACAGGTTGGAGACTTTTGTGTTCATTAGCCAACATAAGAACTACATAACTCTATTCAATGTGGTAATTTATCAGTTCTTTTAATTAAAGGGGCACACAGTGGAAAGCCTACAAACTTTATTTTTTAAGGGAAAATTGATTTATATATAAAAAAAAATTCCCTTCTCACCCT
>NW_015112697.1:592360-607551 GCF_001443285.1 Poecilia latipinna | reverse complement strand
CTGGACTTGTCCACCTTGACAATGGTCCTGGTGTGAAGAGATGAAAATGTGAACACAGGGAACACAAAACGATTGCATTATTTAAAGTTTAAACAGTTTAGATCTTTGAATTGAACCAGTGTCTTGCATTGTAAGAACATTTATGAACATTCTCTAAGACTTCTCCCACTGAATATCAGTGATTCTGATTCCTTAATTCCTTTCCCCAGATTTGGATTTGCTAAAAGACATGTTTGTAGGATTTATTGACATCAAACTCTGGGGGGTACAAGAGACGGATTTCAGAGAAGGTGAAAGGTCATTGTCCAGCTTCATAACCAAGCTTTGGGCATGCTTTAGCTTCTTGGCAGGTAGTTTTGTTTTACCCCAGAAAACTTTGTTAGGTGGAGGACTTGAGGGTTTTCATAATTACTGCAAGGTGCTGTGGTTCTGTTGCAGCAAATTAAACACAACTCAGCAATTTTCTACCACCAAGCTGTAGGTGGTATAAGTTATTTCCTTTGAAACAGGCGCTGTACACTAACCAACCCCAGTTTGGTCTCTGTTCCAAAGACATTGTTTCAGAAGGCTTGTGCTTGATTCAGATGTAGCTTTAATGATCTCCACAGCTCCCTCAGGCTGGGAACCTTTCAAAACAAACCATGCAAGCTTTTTTTATTTTTTTATTTTACCATTGTGTACTCCAACATATAAAAAAACTCTGACACACTACAGCAATTGTAGCTAAAGTAATTCCTTAAGCACCTGTTCCCTGTATATATTAGCAGAGTTATAAAGCTAAGGAGGCAATTCAGATACTTAAATCTGTTGTGTTGAAAAAAGGACAAACTTAAAATCTTCAGCTTACTGGCCCTTGAGGACTGAGGTTGGATGCCCCATCACTTCAGATTCTGTAAGACAGGTTTGCCTTCTACCCCTTCCCAGATTGATGGGGTGCAACATTTGGTTCCTCCTTGGGATTTTATTTACATTATTCTCTGCTAAATAGCATCCTAGCAACAGAATTAATTTTTTTCCCAGTCCCCTGCTGTTTCTAAACCCAGCTAAGAAAAATATGCACACATCAACACAAAATAACAGAAAATCTAGTGTGACTCGCAGCTGAATCATAATTTTCAATTTCCTCTTCCACACTGAGACGACCCCCAAAGTGGTGATTGTGAAACCACACATCCAACCAACAAAATCCCTCTCAGGCTGCTGAAAGTGTTTTATCTTCAAAGCCCCCCACTTCCTGTGTGGTGTTGCAAGTGTGATATGTGTGAATTATAGTATAAGTTCTTTTTTTTTTGTCAATCTCAGGCTTTTTTGCCCATACTATGAGCATAATTAATTTTAAAAGTGGTTGGATGTTAAGGAAGCTTTTATTCCACCATGTCCACAAATATTTCAAAACAACATAGTAAATGTAAACCAGGAAATAAAATGAGCAAAAATTCAAGATTGGTTTTCAAGATATGAAAACACTGAGCATTATGTTTACAGTTTAGTGCAATGAGAGCAACCTTATTTTTGAATGTGTGGGTTTGTAATCAGATATGAAAGTCACGTTAGGTGGTAAAACATCTGCAAAAGTAACCTTTTGAGCCCTTAAACAAACCACTGGGTTTGAACGTCACAGTTTTCACCAAGAAATACCCCCAAATTAAAGTTTTTCATTTTAAGAAATACAGAAAAAAAAAGTTTTTTTCTGCTTTAAGAGAAGAAAATGCTTTACAGTTCAGAAAAAAAACTACAGCTTGACAAATGTGATTTGTATTTTCACTTAAGTTTATCATCACTTTTATTAGGCAGCTTCTATTTCAGACATTGGTTTCACAAAGGTTTCTAACAGCTTAAATATATTGCTTAATCATTTTCATAGTGTTGACCAAGTAGCACAGGATCCTGGCAAGAATTTGGGTGTGTTCAAGATAGGCAACATGTTAGGATCTCAGCCTGGAGATCCCCTAATCTACACTGACCAGCCACTCTATTAGGTACACCTCGCTAGTAGAAGATCTTCAACCAGTCTGTAATTTTGTGCTCTTAATATTTAAACCTTCTTATAATATTTTACTAGTTGTCCAGGTTTTCTGTAAAATGTGCTGTCCTGAAAACTGCTTTTTCAATCATTAACTTCACCTCACCATGATGGCATATTAAGCAAGATAAACAAGGAAAGTGGACAAGTGGAGGACAAAATAAAGCAAAGAATCTCCAGAAGGAATGTCTTATCTTCAAGATATCCAGGATTGCCTTTATGGAATCTGAGGGAAACAGGTGTCAAAATACTATTTAACAGCTTGTAAACTGAGGTATTAATCAAAAATAAAAAAAAAAGGTTTTGAGTTGACAGACTGCTAATTTCTAAACCCATCCATCCATTATCTTGCATGCTTATTCCTGGGGTGTGGGGGGTCACCATCGGAGCTGGTGCCTATCTCAAGTGGTCAATGGGCGAGAAGTGGGGTACACCCTGTACAGGTTGCCAGGGCAACACTGAGACAGTCAAGACAAACAACCATGCACGGTGCATGCACACCTAAGGAGGATTTAGAGAGCATCATCACAGTCTTGTTTTTGGACTGTGGGGGACAGCCGGAGTATCTGTAGAGAACCCACACATGCACAGGGAGAACAGGCAAAGTCCATACACAAAGACTCAAGGCCTGGTTTCAAACCCAGGACCTTCTTGCTGCAAGGCAACAATACTAGCAGCTGCATCACTCTGTAGCCCCATTTAAAGGTTCCTGAAGAATAATTTATATGTGGTTCTTTGCTAAGTTTTCTGATATTTAAAAATAGAACACTTATTAATCAGCTGGGTTCATAAGTAATTGTATGTCTGAATGAGTCATAGGTCAGAGTTATTAAAAAGAGAAATTTGGAAATTCTGAGCAACTGAAACTGAGGGAAAAGGGAGACAAAGTCTAAATAATATACAGTGAAATTGCACTTCATAGGAATGCTGTAATTGAATATTAATCCATACCATTTTAACAGATTACTTATAAAATATGACTCCAGTGAAGTAAAACAGAAAGAAGCAATGGTAATTTTGAATTTGTTGTATGTAATAATTTGTGGTCAAAGTCAAAACTTATACTGTGACTCACAAAGGAAAGAAAACATCCAGGATTTTGCCCTCTTTTCAATTTAGACATTTTTAAGATCATTTTCCACCTGACTTGTTTTGATTTTGGGTAGGTTCAACTCTAGTTATCTTCTGAATGAAAGACTAGATTTGCATTTCAAAATCTACACCAAGCTTTGTTTTGTCAAGTTATGAACAGGTTTCTAATTAAAGGACAATTGAAAAATGACCATATAAAAAAAACAGGTTTCTATGTGTCAGTTTTAAGTGGTTCTCTTCTGAAACCTGACAGAAGTATTTGCTCCTCCTGAATTCACATCATGCGCGTGACATCCTGCTCCACACAGTCTACACCACATGTCCATGAAGCTCTTTGAAGTCTTCGAAACAGGAGGCGCTTCTGATGCTGTAGGCTGATATACGTCGGTGTTTGTGCAAGTTCCTGCCTACTGCTTCCTCCTTGTAGAGGAGAAAATAAAAATCTACTACTACTTGACGAGAAAAGCTGAGGTTGGACGTTAACAACGGCAGTCAAAGTATCTGTAGGAACAAAAATCGGACAGGTCATCACGGCAGGCCTGCAAGCAGAACGCGTTTTTTAATCATGGTTGAAAACGGCTTCACAAAGCCTCTTGGGTTAGTTTTAATCGTCACAGCTCACATGGTTTTCTATGGTAAGATGTTTTATTCATAACTATTGCTGGTTGACTTTTGGTTTTATAAGTTTTTAGGATTTTTCTCTAAAGATTAACAACTTAATTTACGTATTTGATATTTTGCCCCTGTTCATGTATTTAACATTGTGTGTGAAGGAGGGATTTGTTGACATTTTAACGTTTTTGCTCTCTGTTAATTCAACATGGTGATTCTTTAAGTGCAACAGATATATTCCTCATTGTAGTTCTTGAGGGAAGTGTTCACAATTTGGTTGTGGCGTCTACTGCGGTTTTTCACCTCTGAAAATAGACTTAAAAGTGGGACAATGTGAATGTCACATACCTGAAATGCTATACTGGATAATTTTGGGGGGGAATAATTACATTACTGTGTTCAGTCATAAATATTTCCACACTCAGGCATGAATACAAGTCAAACACCAATACGAGCCACTCTAAAGGAATCCTACAAGATATTTAATTATGCCTTGAGTTTACATGTAAATTGGCACTATGTAAATGAGCTAAACTGATATGAATTAATTATTTTTTCTTGATTTTTAAAGCCAACTAAATTTGTGGCTCATGCTTCAAAAACATTTTTTATACAATATATGTTTGTTGTTTTTCATCTATCTTTAATTCCCCACGTCAAATATTTCTGATGAAAACAAAAGGCGACCAATTAAAGCTAGCACACCATCAGTTTTTTTTTGTTTGTTTTTGTTTTAAAATGTAATATAGAAATTAATTTAGACAAATATGAAGAACGTTTTCAGCTTCTTCCTTCAGCTCTTGTAGAGTTTTAACCACCGTGTTACAGTCTTGGTGTAATTTTGACTTATTTTGTCTTACTTGCCTTCATAGATAAAGGATATATATTTCTAACTATGAGATTAATTTGATTATTGGATCCCATCATTGTCAACAAAATTTGTAAATATGAATTATTCAAAGAAGAATAAAACACAGTAACTATTTACAATAAAAAGGCCACCATTTTGAATCCATACCAAAGTATAAGTAATTATTCTAACACTTCTTACATTGTTTTGCTATATATGTATTCATAGTACTTCATAAATGTCTGTTGTAATTACTGTTTACAGACCCCAGCCATGCAGATGTCATTGGGATCGTCGGCCAAAACATCTCGCTTCACTTCGAATTTAACAAAACCATCACAGATAAGAGTCACATTATTGTCTACAAATGTCCAGACAAGGAAATAAAAATCTCTGAATATCCATATTACAAAAATGAATTTAAGATTTACCCTGAAGATTCTTCCATACATTTTCACATCACCAATCTGAGCCTAAACCACAGTGAAACTTACTGGGCCATTTTGGTCATAGATTTAATTACAACGCTTAGCAAAAATAAAGTGAAGCTGATTGTTCAAGAGGAGAACCTAACCACCACAGGTAAGATCCCACTCCTTCTTACACTTACACTAAAAGGTACTACTGTACATAAGTCATTATCATTAACAACTATTTCATACAAGTGGATGCAGTTCAATGTTTAATATCATTAGAATATCACTAGTCTGTAAGTTTAGTTTTTCATTTCACCCTTTCCACTCCATATTTATTTCCCCTGTGTTACTTCAATAATATGCTGACTCAAACCTCCGACCAATGGGTGTATGACTGGTGCATAACGTTGGTAATTATGGCTCGTTTTCACATGTTAGCTGTTCCTGACGAAAACTAATTTTTATTAAGTCTTTAACTGTCTTAATAAAATCTCACACTGCCATATTAAGCAAAATCCAACCTTTCATCTGAGTAAATACATTAATTGACAAAAACTATATTGAGAAATAATAGTTTATCTTGTATGTTCTTTTAAGGGAATTATTATGTAAAATCAACTATTTTGAGATTTACATCATAATATACAACATAATATGTATGTAACCTTTATTTATTTGGGTAATAAGCCTCATTGAGATTAAAAATCTCTCTTTCCAAAAAGACCTGGCCCAGACTTTCAGCAACACACAAACATTTACAAATCAAAACTACTTATATCAAAACTCAATAAAAATGCAATATTGATAATAAAGGAAGAAAAATGGCAAAAACCAAACACAGTCATAAAAGTAAAATTAGGATTACAATAGAACTAAACTCAACAGCTTTCTGATTACCTGGGGAATAAATATGGTGTGACACAAAGGCCAATTTCCTTTAGCCACTCTTCAAAAAGCATTTTTGTCCAATAAATATGTAAATGTTTGCCAGACATCACTCAGATTTTTGAAATAACAAGTCAGTTTCAAGCTAAACTGGAATTCAAACAAAGATTACCAGTTAAAACCTAGTTGTAAACCTTTACATAAAAGGATAATTTAGTCAAACCAACTAATTTGGGTAAGTGGAACAGATCTTAAAGCTAATAGGCTTAGGACTAATGAAACAGAACATTTAGCATTATTAGTCTGCATGTCAAATGTTGTCACAAAGCAACGTTTAAATTCGGATCCAGGGCGTCTTTTCTAGAATCATTACTTGGTGTTTTCTGTTAAAAATAGCCCGATAACGAAAAACTTCTCTTTCATAGTAGATGAGTAAATATTTTCATATTCTTTTAACTCCCACAGTTCCTCCAGAGACGAGCACCTTCACCAAAACAACTAGCAATGGAAGTTCCAGTTTCTTTTCCTCTCAGATTGTCACAGTTATTGTGGTTTCTCCATTTCTTCTGCTAGCTGCATTGCTTCCATTCTTGGTCATCTGTCTTCCAAAAACAAAAGGTAAGTTGAAAAAGCTTTGCTTTATTTGCTTAATTAATCAATTTGCTAAATATGATTTATTTTTCCAAATTTCTAAAAAGATGAGTTATTTTGTTGTCCAGAATTGGGGATGGGTTGTTTTTAATAAAATATGCAGCATCTGGATCCCAGTTTATATCTCAAAGTTTGACTTGGTATGATGACTGCTTCTTAGTCACTGCGTTCCACGTCTGGTGTATAGGCCTCTGCTGATTACTGGAATGTGTATATACATGACTTTTTTTTTTTTCAACCAAACACACATACGAGACGACAATGTTTATTTGGTGGAAAAAAATTTGCAATTGTGTGGTTAGATGCTGAAAATGCAAACCAGATTGCAGTTTCACATCCTTTTAATGCACGCGATGATTCATACTTTTCAAAGAGGAATTCTGCCTCGATGCATGCAAATTTAATGGTAGCTACTATCGCAGAGAGAGTGGTGGAAATAAAATAAAAAAAATAAAAGAAAACACCAGAACCTTGAGTGTGCTGTCATTTCAGAGGCAACCCCTTTTGGCCTACTTTGAATCAGTGCAGTTTTGAGTCTCTTGACCTCAGAAGCCACTGATGAAGATTGTTTCTCCTCCGTGCTCACAAATGCAAGAGTTTTGCTGACTTTGCACTCCTTTATCACAGCAGGCTGGTTCAACTTTTGCTCAGGGCCATGGATTTTGTTTTTGTGTTTTTTTAAATTTTACTAAGAATCAAGTGTCCTTCTGATTTCTCATTAATGTGCTGTGTTTGTGCATAAAAACTCAGGAAATTTAGTTTAGCCACTTTTGCTTTTGTTAGTTCTTATTAAAAATAAAACATTCATTTTTATGTCTTTTATAAACTGAAAAGCCTCCAGCCTCAGTCCATTTCTTTTGACGCTCCCCCCAAATTTTGGACTGGACTTGACAAGCCTGCAGTTCTCTGCTGTTTCACCTTCTCCTACCACTTTTTTCTTCCACTCAACTTCCCATTAATATGTTTGATTACAGCACTCTGTGAACTACCAGTTTACATTAATGAACTTAAAATCTTATTTTCCTTGTGGCGGGTGACATGATTGTCTGCAGGCTTCTCTCTGGTAGTCAGTAATGATATGACTATTTCAAAAACATCTAAACATTAACATTTCAAAAAATTTGTTGCGCAATTTTCACATTTTCTGAGACTGTAAGATTTGAGTCATTATCAGCAATTCAATCACGAAGATACAGTCGTGTTAACAAACCAACTAGTTTATGCTAATAGCGCCATGTGATTTTACAGCACACTGCAAAGTAAACACTTCACATGCTGTTATAATCATGTCCTTCTGAAAATGGGTTACTCATAAAGATTATCTTCATTTTCAAAAATAACTAAACTTACCTAAAGAAATCAGTTATATTTACAATTAATTAGCACCAACTGGAAGGATAAGAACGTTTACACAGTAGACAAATGGAATATAGCTTATTCTCTCCAACGACTTATAACTTCAATGCCATATTTAACCTTGTTGTTGGAGTAAAACACAAAAAATAAAGGGTGTATTTTAACCCTTAGAAGACCCAGCCCTGCTATAATAAGGCTCCTGCACCCCCGTAACAAAATCAGTTTGTCGTCAGCCTATTGGTTTTGTTCTGCCAGCTGAAAACCAGCTAAACGACAAAAATGTGTTCAATTATCCTACTGAACCCATTCAGTAATCTAAGCTAAACTTTTTATATGGACAGTCAAGAGAAAAATATTGTTCTTATTACATGGAATATTTTAGAACATGACATTTCCTTGTTGTGCTCATAATGCAGACCAAACACAAGAAGGACCACAGAGATCCTCAACTCCTACAACACAGGTACACATATTTTTTAAACCTTTCAGAGCACACGGGTCAAAGTAAATGTTTCATGTTTCCCCTAATCGGTAAGTTAATATCTGACTGTGTTTGCAGGAAACAGTTGAAGTGTCAGTTAGCACGACTGACCAGTCACTGGTCTACAGCGTCCTGGACTTCCCAAAGAGACCCCCATCAGCTGTGGAGTTGGGCTCCAATGAGACAGAGTACGCCACAGTCAGCTACCTCCCAGAAAAGAAGCTGAGGCCCAACGCCAATAAATGAACGGGTGTAAATCTTCAGATCCTTTCCAGTTTCTGTAAAAGACTTTGATACCCCAGAATCTAATAATATATTTCTTGTATGTATGATAAATTGTGCTTTGACTGTATTTACACATTTTGCAATATTAGTCAGGGGAACCAGTTTTTGTATGAAAGACATCACTGTGTGTGTGGGGTGATCAGCACACATAAATGCTAGGAGTTACTGTGACAAACCACAAATATCAACCTCAAACAAATATTTCCTCGAACCAAATAGTTTTATTTCTAGTGAAACTGGCAAAATTTGAACTTTACTTTATTGTTGTCAGAGATTAGCTCAACTAGAAATATGTTTGAAATAATGTTAATGCATCAAAATGGTGTTCTTTATATGACTGATTAAATGTCGCCCACTCAGTGCGGGAACAGACACATTTGCTGGGAGCCGGAGCACAGAGTAAAAAAATAAAATAAAATAAACACATTTATAAAATCAGCTGTTATTGCAGAAACATAACCTTGAAAAGATTAGAAACCTTGAAATTATAAACATTGAGAAAAATCAATTTCAAATCTTTGTTCAATAGGAGGTTGGGATCCCAATTTAAGACATTAATAGCACAACTGTTGACACAACAATACTTTATACAACATCCCCCTTTTACCAATAGCATTTAGGATTCTCCTATAAAATTTCACAAAGTAAAAACATGCAGGGATAGGGACCTTTGACCTTTACCATCTGCACAGTTTGTCTCTAAATAATATTCTTGAGTCGTCTCTTCAGTTCACCGGACAGGCTTTCAGTGAAATTGAAGACTGAAAAAGCCCTGGAAGACGATTGATTTTATGTCTGTTTAACAATTTCTGTCGTGATTAAGTCATATATGTTTTCGAAAATGTTTCCAGTAAAAGAACTGCTTCAGCATTCTGGCAGAGTCCACCAGATATTTATTGATAGCTTCTTGTACAGGAGTCCGGTGTGTTGGAGCAGGGATGCATTCAAATTTTGCAAGACATTAGCACTAGCAGACTGGAGTTTATGACTTGTATTGTCTTTAGCGTTGGCAGTTATTACTAAGTGTTTATAACGTCTTGCACTCTTGCTACATGTTCCAAGCTTCTGGAGGAAAAGCAAACACACAGCATCCCACATCATTCATGGTGCTTCTCCTTGTATTCATTGGCAGTAAGCGCTCGGCTTGGAGTGGCTCAATCTTGGTATCATCTGACAGAGTTCCCCTTAAAGTTTCTGCTGCGTTAGGCAAAAACATGTTTGTGTTTTCTGACGTCATTTGTAGATATAGGATTAAAACGTAGATAACATCTTGTGGGTATCTGGGCGATGTCTTTGCTACAGCTCTGAATCAGTGCAGCTCTGAAATAAGAGCTTTACTTCTATGGGCATGTTCTCTTGTTGTTTGCATAAGCGTCACCAAGAGCTGGGCTTCTTGGTCGTGTCATATGCATACCCTGAAAAATAAGAAGACATGGAGGAGAGATTACATTTTCTAAGAAAACCTATTTGAGTTTATTTTTGGATATATTTTGGGATATACAATAATGCAATAATAATATTTCTTAGCATGGGATCCTTACTATCTTTAATAAGTGTGTAAGATTAAAGGTTAGATTTTATAAATTTTCAGCATAGGGTCACATTTCTGAGAAAATGTGGTTGTTTCTGGTTGTTTGCACATTTTTAACTGGTGCGCCAATGTGTGTGAAGGTCACTGCAGTAGATACTTGTTCATAGTTTTTTCTTTGATCCAGAAAACATCAGACCTAACAATGCAAAACAATACCTATCAATGGTTTGCAACAGATTATTAGTTGTTTGTTAACGGGTAAAGACAAAAAGGTGGAGTCAGGCCCCAGAGATTATTTTAAATTCAAGCGTATCAGGCCATACAGCAATGCAGATATCTGGCTCTCATAAAACATACTGAATTTCTTAATGTAAATATAAAAGTATAAATACTTTTGATTTTAAGACATCGTTAAGGATTTGTCAACATCCGATCTAAAAGGCAGTAATTAAATCCCTTTTTCATCAGTGGTATCTACAGCTTTTTTTCACCGTTTTACTCACCACCTCAAGGGTTTTTGGGTGAAATGAAACCATTTTAAGAACACAATCCAAGTGTACAGAATCACAGATCAGCCTTGTCAGGTTTAAAAGTGTGAGTTTCCACTGCTCCTCTGCATCTAAAGGAGTTTGTATGTATGCAGTCACAATCTGACACTATCTTACTGTCATTTTCCCCTAGGACGGTCTTGAAAGTTCTCTGATCCCTGGTGCTAATTTGCTTATCTCATTTTTGTGAAACGCTTCGTCATATAGTAACTGCTGTTGTGGATATGTAACGATACTCATGCGTTAGTGGAAAACAAGTAAGTTGACCATGAATCCAGGATATTGGTTATTTTTTAGAAGGGGAAGTGTGTGGTCACAAAAACTGGAAATAATGCATTTGGTTTTTTTCTTCTTGTTCATGGGAGATTTTTGTTTTTTTTTTTCTCTTACGGCTACAGTAAACTCAAATAGGACAGTGAGAATGTATTCCTAGTTTTGTAAAGCTCAGTTTTTCAAACTGCCTTTAATAAAGCTGCTGTTTCCGATAATCTGAACCTAAGAGTCTAAATGTGTGTATTTTTTGAAAATCGAATCTAGGCATTTGCAGTTGTGTTGTCACGTTTTCAACCTGATTTGCTTTTCTGCGAAAAGCCCTCATGCTGCTGCAAACATGGCTCCGGGTGCAGATGCTTTTTCAGTTGTCAATCATCTGAAACTTTCAGTGTCAGTCAGACAGGCTGAAGTCAGACCTGAAAATGTGTCTTTGTTGATGCAGTAATAGTAACATCATGAAGCTATAAGTGAAAAAACACCTCAATGTTTTTTTTTTTTATATCAATGAGAAGAAAAAATACTTTCCAGTCTGCTTGTCAAAGTTTTAGGTACATTTTTACTGTGTTTTAGTCAGGATCTCTGCTGTACTTTAGCATCTAACTCTTGGTGGGGGAGGTAGAAGAAAGTGGACTTGTTAGGCTAAACTTCTGCTTTGAGCTCCATATCATGTATTGAACTTTTTAACATTTCCTTTAAGCAGTTTTCAAAACTGGTTTTTGAGTACTCAGAAAACTGGATTGCTTTAAAGCAGCAGCATTAATTTCAGAAGTGGACTCCTGACACAGGCCCTGCACACTTATTAACATCATTGGTGAAGATGTGTAAAAACATGTTGCAGACTTTTTTTGCTACAGGAAAAGTAGGCTTATTTTTTACTTTCTGGTGGATTATGCTTTGGGATAGGATGACATTCAGATCGGGCGTTTTTGTGACAAACAATCGAGAGTGAGTGATAAAATAAATGATTTTGAAGAGCACTTCATAACCTCTCTCAAGTATGTTGTGTTGTGGAGCTGTTTTTCTTCCAAATTCCCTGGAATCTTGCATTTGCAAACTCTGTGAAATACCAGAACATTAAAAAAAAATCTGGTAGCCTCTACCAGAAAACTGAAAATGGATCATTACTGGATATCTTAGCAAGATCTAAATGACCTAAAACATGTGGCCAAATAATTGCCAAAATGGTTTTGCAAATAGGAATTAACAAAAATGTCAGTCTTTTGATGTCAAATGATGCTACAGATATACCCCCCAAAATCTGTATTAGATGAGTTGCAAAATCTTCAGATCTTTCTTGGTGAAATATTTGTCAAAAACAATATTTCATTTTTGTTTCACTTCATGTTGGTCTAAAACATAAAATAATTTTAAATTATGCTGGGGTTAGTGGCCATGAAGTGAAAAGGTTCAAGTGGTTTGAACTGTTTTGCAGGGCATAGTACATGAAGCCACAGACACAGCTGCTTCAGTTTAGAGGAGCACTCCATGCAGTGCATTCAGTTTTAAAGAAACAAAGCACAAATATTTTTTCCTTTATTCAGCAGTTTAGGCAGAAAGATTTTACAGATAGTCAACTTTAGTGGCTGAACTGCTGCCCTTCCTCCACTTGGAAATAAAAGACGCTTTGTTTTCTGTTTGTGTGCATGCTGGATGCTGCACTCTATACACCGACACAAACAAACGATGTGCCTGCACTTTGCGCAAACAACACAACGCCCACCTCTGTTGTATATCAAGGTTTCTCATAAAAAAAAAATAAAAAAAAAAGCCTGGTCTCACTTCACCATAACTGAACTGCTGCATTTTCTCAACCGAGCAGCATTCAAATCATGAATATGTGACACTTCCTCAGTCAAGCTGTTCATGTTGCTGCTTGTTTAAGTCGTAACTAAGAGGATAGGATGTTAAAGTTTTTATTTCCAGAGGGCATATTTCGTTTTGGGTGATAAATCTGAATACATTTTCCTTTTAGTTGGGGCTTTTATTGGTTGCATGGAAAGATAATGTTTTCATCACACCTAGAGAACCGTCATGAAAACGCAGATCAAAACAAACCATCAATTGATTACAGTGCTTATGGTTTTGTGGCTGAGTGAGTTTTTTGACAAAGTTTTAATTTTATGGTTGAATTTTTACATACATGACAATAGTGTTTGGTCACATTGCCATTAAACAGTGGCTGCCCTTCAACAAGCTATCATTTGCTTCAATAAAAACATTTTGAATTACCCAATCAGAGGTTAATAAAGTCATGGCATTAAAGACTATAATGCAAACTGCTCTCTCCTGTTACTCAGTCAGAAGGTAAATACCATTTTAACTGATCTCTAACAGGAAGTGGTACGATTTAATCTCAGACAATGAAATGAAAAGGTCATCTGTTTTGCATAAGACAATTAAATAAAATGGTCATGAGTCTTTTTTGATAAAACATCTGATTTTAACTGGCTTTGCAAAGTTTAAAATAAAAGCAAGGTGAAGAAGACACCTTGCTTCTATAAGGTAAAAACCCTTATGTGACACCAGAATTGCACAATTTCCATGCAGTAAATCTGCAAAGGGCACAGACACTTGTCTCTTCCTGCTATGGTTCATCCTGTTCTCCTGCTCTGCCTCTCCTAGTCTTGTTGGCTGTCCGATAGCTGATTGCTTCCACCTATATTATCAGTACCTACAGTGTATCGTCTTTCATCAACCACTCTCACAGCCTGTTTGTTTTTTATGTCCACCTCGGTTGTGTATGTGACCTGCTTTCTGCAACTTGGCCACTTCTTTGAGTTTCTCTTCCTCTGGCTCGAAACCAAGATTTGTACCTGAGGACTTACTACTGTCTCATGGACTGTGGATCTGTCCTGCCCACTCTGCTTGCTTTGTTACTGAACTGAATCATTTACCTGATCACTAAGCACTGACTTATGGTCAAAGCTTATATTGCCCTTATCTATGGTGAGACTTTATATTACATTAGTGTGTACAGACGCACTCTGCCATATTCTGAAGTTTTTGTACTCCATCACATAATCATTCCTGGTTCCAGGAGCATATAGAGGTTTTCCATGTACATGCTCTACTGTGGTATCAGTAAACAGATACCACATCAAGGTCCGAATCACACATGAAACAATATAAACTAAGAATGAGATGTGAACATAGATCTGCATATGTTAGAACTAGAGATGTGCCGATCATGTTTTTTCCTGCCAATTCCGATCACCCATGAGGACCGATCACCGATATTGATCACCGATACCGATCACATAATTATTATTTTTTTAATCATAAGCACTACCGGTTACATTATGTGGAAAAGGAACCATGGATTCACCTTAATTTAGATAAAAACTTGTTTTTAATAACTTTTTCCAAGAAAAAAACAAAACAGGCATTGTGCAAATTGTACTGCTATTGATAATACTATATTAACAGACTGAAAACATATGAAGGCTCTGAAGAGGCTAAATAATGCAAAGAGCCAAAATAAAACCTCTCAACATTGCCAAAAAATTCAAGTATAAAACTTAACATTCAAAGGCAAAAACAGGATCCATTACAATAAACAATCCAGAGTTACTGAATGAAAGCTTCCTGATAGCATGGCGGCTAGCTGATTACTGCTAGTTCTGATTGGCTGTTTCTGACTGAGCGGAGTAATTATGCAGATCAGGGAGGAAAGCGATTATTTTTTTTAGAGATTATCTGTCTCATGTTAGGACAGCAAAGTTTTAATACGTATGTAAAATGTATTTTTTTAAGTTAGATGCTGCAGCTTTAAGCAGGTTCGGTGAGAGTCACTACCAGGTGGAGCAGAAGCGAAGCTCCGTCTGTCAGATATTACTACCTGTAGCCTGTCAGATATTACTACCTGTAGCGTAGCAGCGGTTCAACAGGAGAGCAGAACCAGCGTCTTACATCGCAGCTCGAAGACTTAAATAATTTTGCGGGTTATTTGTTTATTTTTCTGACCGTCATGCTAATCCGGGTGAGTGTTTGTAGCTGTGCGCTGCTTTACCTGCTATCTGACCCTCCGTTTGTCTTTTTTACTGCAGTGAGCCTCGATGTAGCCAAACTCCGTCAAGTATCTCATTGTTTTTATGTCGTATTAGCTTCGTTGTGTTGATGTATTTTGACGTGCTTCAATTTTCCGCAGCAACACGCAGCAAACTTCCCCATTCACTCAGTGCGTTATAT
>NW_015112697.1:589220-589672 GCF_001443285.1 Poecilia latipinna | reverse complement strand
GAGTAATTATGCATTATGAGGAGATCGATTATTTTTTTTTAGAGATTATCTGTCTCATGTTAGGACAGCGGAAGTTTTAATACGTATGTAAAATTATTTTTTTTAAGTTAGATGCTGCAGCTTTAAGCAGGTTCGGTGTGAGAGTCACTACCAGGTGGAGCAGAAGCGAAGCTCCGTCTGTCAAATATTACTACCTGTAGCAGCGGTTCAACAGTGAGAGCAGAACCAGCGTCTTACATCGCAGCTCGAAGAGTTAAATAATTTTGCAGGTTATTTGCTTAGCTTTCTGACCATCATGCTAATCCGGGTGAGTGTTTGTAGCTGTACGCTGCTTTACCTGCTATCTGATCGCTTCATAAGTCTTTATTATTGCAGTGAGCCTCGATATAGCCAAACTCCGTCAAGTATGGCAATGTTTTTATGTTTTTATGCCATATTAGATTCGTCGTGTT
>NW_015112697.1:526991-586168 GCF_001443285.1 Poecilia latipinna | reverse complement strand
GTGCTTCAATTTTCCGCCGCAACACTCGAACTTCCCCATTCACTCAGTGCCTTAGGATTTGTTGCTGCGCGTTTTCGCAGTGTGGAGGAAAGAGGAGCTGCACAGGCAGGCTGCGAAATGAGATGCAGGTGATCGGTTTGTATGATCGGCAACACGAGACCGTGATCGGCGATCACCGATCATACACTTTTTCACGGAAATCGGCCGATTATGATCGGTGGCCGATCGATCGGCACACCTCTAGTTAGATCACTAACAGGCAATGAGTAGACATCATCGACAAGATTTCCCTTAGTGGGCTGTTGAAATCAAATCATTTATTTGTGTTTAGACCATATGAATCTGGTCAAAATATAATAATCACTTACTGTTTCTCTTCCCTGCTGGTGTGAAATTGACACAGATCCTGTTTTCAACTTCACACCAGAAGAAAGTGCAAAAAGTTACGAGTCTATAAATGGAAAGGTTTCAAAACTCAATTGGGGAAATCACTCATTTGCTCCACATAACTCAAAATATTTTATACACCTATATGTTTCCTCCTTCATGAGAACGTGTTCTCATGAACTGAAACTATGACTGATGACTCTGGCTGCACAAACCCTGCATCTAGAGTGTTTCTTTGTTTCCAGCCAAACCGGAGCGTTGATCTGTTTGACTGCATTTTTGCTGTGCATAGATGTTTTAAACCGCAATATAATTAAACTTCTTCATGAAACTGAAAGGGAAAAAAGTTCACTGGGTTATGAAAAAAAAATACCTCCTCTACTAGTGTTTTCCAAATGGCTTCTTGCATTATTTATTTGCCACTGACCCCAGCATTATTCAAGGAATCTATTAACAGGAAAAAGATATATAAAAATATTACTGATCCTTTTGGTATCCTCCTATTGAAGAATTTCAGTGTAATTACTCAACAAAAAATAGAAAACTGCAAAAATCAGAATTAGTTATATCTATGTTTAAGCATTAGTTGGTTCTTTATCATTTTTAGTTCTTTCATTCTAACGATGAAAAACAACTTTTTAAATGGCTCAGTATCTGCTGGGTAAATTTCTCCATTCATATCTGATAAAGTGCAGAGCCAATCGTATAGTGCATAATATTATCAGATCATGGCCTGGTCTTGCCCAGTGATGAAGTCATTGCGTGTTCGGGCCCTCAAGAACAGGCAACCTCAATGCGGCTATCTCAGATTCGAGTGCTGGCTTGATGATCTTTGCCATTTGTCTTCCCCCTCTTACAGCCCGCTTTCCTGCCTAACCGCTCTCAAATGAAGGCCGCTAGAGCCAATAAAACCTTTAAAGAAAAGAGTAGCACTTATCCATATATTACAAGTATAAAGAACAGAAGATAAGAATAAATGAAGAAAATATATAAGGGAAAATATTTAAAGCAATACTAATGAACTGCATGTGCCAAGATCTGTTGAGCAATAACAAATGATCACAAACATAAATGAAACTCCAAAAGTCAAACATCTAGATGTAGATTTACACATAAATAAATTGCCTCCTTTAATTGTGTTTCTGGTTCCCTTAAGAGCTTTTTAGACTCATTTTCCTCCCATTGTCTCTTCTCCCAGTGTGTTGTGTACATTGCTTCTTATCAGACAGAAAAAGGAAACGTAGACATTTGTACATCTGTCTGCATTTTCAAGTGAGGGTGTGTCTAGGGAGGTATCTGTTATTTTTAGTTAAATGTGCTCAATTCTATAATAAATGGGATCTGCAAAATAACTTTTCTTGGATTTATGTGTACAGTTTCAAACATTTCTTTATTTAAGCATGCTTCAGGAGAAAATCTGCTATGGATTTTGAAAGTAAGGCCTATAGTATTACCTGTCCACTTGTCCTGACCACTGATGTTGAAACCTTTAACCACTGATTCTTGTCCAGAATCAGTGGTTAAGGAATGACTAATTACAGACTGTGCCAATTTCTCATAGCTCATAGCTTTCAGCTGTAGCTAAAAGCTATGAACCACCTGATTAAATGGCAACATATGAGATCAAGCTGTTAAATGTGTTATTTTATTGGGTTTGAAAGAGATTTTTTTTTTGTTTGATTGTAAGTTTCAGCTATGATTTACTTGTCTTTATAACCTCCTTGATTCTAATCTACCAGTTATGACTGACAGATTAACCAGTCATAACCCTCATCATGAATATACCTTCTTGCCAACATTATCATTGTCTTCTTTTGCCATATTATCAAGCAGTAAAAGTAATTTATTACTCCTCCCTCCAGTTCATTATTTTCATGTCTAATCGTTCTTTTGATTTAACAACACAATTGCGTAACTACTTTGGGCTGAACCAGAGCTTTCTTCACTGAAATAAAACGCTCCCAGGAACAGCAGGGGGTTTTGTCAGTTCATCGCGATGGCTTGTCGGACATCAGTCGGTTACTTCTTTCTCTGGAAGACGTTGGCCAGCATTGCTCCAGAAGTGGTCAGCTGACCCATCTTACTCAGACACTTGGTCTTGGCATCATGACCAATTACTGAGTGTCAGTAATGAGTGTCAATTACTGTTAAATCTTAATTTTTGTCCTTTCTTCCTTTTTGAGGCCAGTTTTCCCCCCCTGTTATTTAGTCACAATTTTCATGTTTTCCCCAGTTTTTCAGCAGAACAAGCTGTTTTATTTTCTTCACACCTTTGAAATTCTACCCACAACCCATTAACGGAAAATATTTTATTTTCCGTTAATGGGTTCCTCTGCCTTTCCATTGTCTTACAGTGTGTCTTCTGGACAGAACTCAAACATCCAGTGAGGCATAAACTTTTTTTTTAATATTATGACCCATCTTGAATTTATATCAAACTTTTTCAGCCATGACAGCCACACCAAGATCTTTGCATTAGAGGTGCAGTCACCTATTCATACATGGATTGTAAGTAACCTGAGGGGAAAGTACTTTGCCCAGAGCTTCAACAACATGTAACTGAAAAAAAACTGGAATTGAACCCACAAGTTTCAGATTGCAAGATACCTACTCTTCCCACTCAGTCAAATTTGCCTTGAGCAATAACTGAAATCAGACACGAGAAACTAATAAAAAGTACACACACACAGTTCAAGCTGGGACGACAAACACTTAAAACCAGCAGGAGACTAGAGAGGTCAAAACGGACAAAAAATAGGAAGCAAAGATAACACAGAACAGGACGGGGTCGATTAACCAAAATAAAATATGAAATAACCAACAACAAACTCTAAAACTGAAAACAGTTCTAATTGCAACATCACATAATACACAAAGTACAACACCAGTGGAGTTCAAAACCAATGTGGATTAAATTTTTTGAAGCTCCAGATATTAGGAGATTTTAACCCAAAATCTTAGGGAGTCTTCTAGAAAGCTAATGCTGATTAATATCCGTATCTCAGTGAGTCCAAACATAGATCCAAATCAACAAAAGGAAAGGCTTCAATAAAAAAAAAAACATTCTGAAATAGTCTAGCCAGAGCCCAGAACTAAATCCAACAGAAATTTTGTGGAGTCATCTGAAGATTGCAGTGGAGAATAGATATCCTCACAGTTTGAGAAGTTTGGAGAATCCAAATGTCGCAGACTCAGACAAAAGGAAAATGAATGTTGAAAATGGAATAAAAAGCTGTACATTTTCCAAACTACATGTTTCAGTGTGCACACATAAACCAGGTTACTTCAGCTTTTTTTTCTTATATTTTCCTGTATAACATGTTATTTCTTCTAACACATGGAAAACCTCACATTAACATGTTGACTATTATGGTTACCTCTCATGGTTCTATTAGTTTGGCTTTTGAAAATACCTTTAAAAATATAATGTTTTTTATACAATTGCAAACTCCATATCCAGTTTGCTATTTTATTGACACCAGCAGCTCTTTTTGTGAGTAAGTAAGTAAAGTCTCTATTTTCATTGGACAATTCCTTACAGTGTACATAAGCACAACGAATGAAACAAGGAAACAGTAATGATAATTTTGGAATAAATTTAATAAAAAGAAACAAGCAAAACAAACAAAAAATGTCTTTGATAACATGAGATTTCTGCCTAAGTGTTGCCTACTTTTACCTTCCAATTAGCCATTTTTCTTAAAAATTCCTCTTACCTGAATACATCTGTATTTAGTGTTGTTTGGATACAGATGTGTATGTTGCTTTTGTAAGATAGAGTGAAAACATTCCTATATAATACCGAAAAAAAATCTATTACTGGGGGAAATGTACCGTTGGATAGCTTTCAGCTCACAAAGCACCTTGTCTTACCTAGAGTTGAGACTGCCCTCTGGTGGCAGTAAAGCACATTACTAATAATTTTCAAAACGCTCCATAAATTAACTCCCCACAAGGTGGAAGCATTTTGTCATGTAAAATATGAATTTCAGAGATGAAGTTTTAGGAGAATAACTTCACACAGCCATGTGTTTTCTTTCAAGTTTATCCCTAATGAGACCACTAGGGGTGTTGATGCCTATCTCCAGGGGTCAACGGAAAGGATTTTATTTTTGAGGATGCAATAAAGAATTAAAATTAGCTATCAAAACAAATATCTAAACTCTCTCTTGGCATGCACCATGAAGTTAAAGCAAATTTAACTTATAGGAGAAAGGGCATTTATAAACTAGGACAGTGTTTTTCAATCCTGGTTCTCTGCCCTGCATGTTTTAGGCATTTTGCTGCTTCAGCACATATGATTTCAGTTGATGGCTGATTAACAGGCTTTTGCTGAAATCCAATCATCTGAATGGGTGTGCTGAAGCAGGGGAATATCTAAAACATGCAGGTCATTTTGCCTTGAGGATCAGGGTTGGGAAACACTGGACTAAGGAACACAGCTGACTGGTCAGAAATAAAGATGTGAAAAAGTTTAAATCAACATTAGAATGTGGAGGAATAACATAAGGTTTGGTTATATCTGCTCATCATTCAAAACTGGAACAAAAACCTACTGAGACATATCCATCCTATACAGGCCAGGCTAGAAAAGCATTAATATAGGATGCAGCCAAGATGCCTGCGGTAACTCCGAGGGAGGAGAATGATTGGAAAAACTGTTGACAGAGGAAAATATTACTTTCTTCACTTTGCAAAACTGTTATTTATGGAAGTGTCGGAAGAAGAAAAGGTATGTTTTTAGATGAAACCATAAAAAGTAATTTGCAGTTTCCCATGAACCTTGTGGGAGACACAGTAGGGGGTAGTATCATGCTGTGGGAATACCATTATGGAGAAAAGGACAGGAGAGAAAGAGAATATATGTATGATTTTTCTTAACTTTAGCAGTAACCTGTGGTTAACGTTTTCAAAATGGTTCCAACTAGAGTAAGTAAAATATAATTGCCTGATAAAATAATGCATTTGGATGAATTATTTCCAAGAGAACAACCCCTATTTAAAGGAGCTGTTTGAAATTCTGAGTTTGACTCCTCAAATACAGTCTCTCTCTTCAAAGCTCTTCTTTTGACAAAATCAGCATGAACCCAACTGCAATTACATGAAACATCTAATGTTGAATATACAGCTAACACAAGCTGTCAACTGCTCCTCTGAGTGCATCAAACATGTAACCTCTATTCTGATCTGCTGCTGAGACTCTAACTAAAAACGTCTCTTTAAGATTCTTTCAAATGAAATCTCTTTGATCAGTGCAAAACTGTAGGACACTTACTACTACTAACTACCCCACATGACTCCACTTAATTCATATAATCAGTTCAGGTTGATTTTTTTTTTCGAACTAGAACAATAATATGCAAAGCCTTCCAAAACATTTTTTTTTTAATTCAAAGTAAATCAGTACAGCAGTAGAAATAGCATAGTGCTTTATATTTTAGAAACTATAAAATGCTGCTTGAAACTGTCCAACATCACCAGAGTTTTTTTCCACCCCACTGATACACACACATCCCTGCCACCTTCACCACTATATTTTCAGTTTCTCAGAAGTATCACTGAAACTGTGGGTTATCTGGTCAGTTAAACGGTTTCTATTTTTACAAGCAACTTTTTTAAAACAAACATGTAGAATCACCGGGTGTGAAACTTCATGGCCGGGAAATGGGGAACAGAATGAGGATCCAGTTTGGGGAAGAGTCACAGGAAGATGCCACTTCACACATCACAATGTGAGCTGACGTTCGTTAAATCCCAGAAGCTCCTCAAATGGCTTCTACCTTACCGTAAGCACAAATTCTGGCAATAACACTTTGTGGTCTACAAATCACACCAAGAACAATAGACTATTGTATTTTCTTGTTGAACCTATACAAATAAATGTAAGCATTGTGTCAATTCCAATATGTTGGATGTTCAGTTGCTTAAAAATACAGTGCCTTTTCTAAGTGGGGTTATCTGGAGAGGGTTTGAGCAATCAGTAGATAACTGTGTGCATGAAACTACTTTGTGCCAGCCGGAACATTTTAATGTTGATAGTATTTTTAGGACATTTTAGTATTTTTCTCTGAGTTAGTATTTATTTAGAATCAATGCTCATTTGTATTAAAATAATTAAACTGGTAATAAACAAGCAATGCAATTATTATTTTTTTCTCTAAATCTGAAGGACAATGGGACTAACTCTAATTACTGTTTAAATACAAATGTCTATGAAGGATGAGTTAATACCTAGGAAGATCTTAAGAACAATGATTAAACTACGTAAAAGACTACAAGGACATCATGGGAAAGAGGCTTTGGAACATAAAATTCTGGATTTTCATGCCTAAACATAATCTGAAGAAGAAGATTTGAATAAAACAAAAAGTTCAGAACCAACTTTGATCTGTCCGCTTCCAGGACAAGAACCACCAAAGCTAGAACTGGGAAGAATGCCTTATGTCGTGACCCTTTGAGGTCTCTTAGATCAGAGTTTGTCCTTCCTTCTTAGTTGATCATTTCAATTGTGTTTTCATTTTTCTTCATCATTGCCACAGTCTATGAACTTACTTGTTTTATTTGTTCATTACTATGCCTCAGTTCTCTCTCTTGATATTTTGAAAGCTAAAATGGCGTCAGTTTAAGTTATATAGCAATTCTCTTCAGTAAGAGACTAATTGTAGAAACTGTCTGTTGAGGTTTAAACATTTTGAGGTGCGATCTCCCACATGTTCATCCATTGAGTTTGTTATATTTGCTTTATTCTTGCAAGGTTCAAGGGACTGGTGTCTATCTCCAGAGGCCAAGAGGCAGGATTCATTATGGACCGATTTTAGGCTGGAGACACACACGGCATACGTATACAGGATTAAGAAATTAGAACTAGAACCTCCTTCCTGCAAAGCAGCAGTTCTACTGTGAAACTATTTGTTACACAGAAATCACACATAAAAAATGCAAAATTTTCTATGTGTAATATATTAGCTGACACTAAATGTTGCCTCAGTATGACCAGTTAGAAACAGCAAACGAAACTGACAAGTTGTCAGCCGCCACTAAGTGACAAGTGTTATGAGTAAACAGACTCTAGGTGTAGACCAGTCACATCAGAGGTACTGTGATGGTTTTGGCTTCCGGATATTTTTAACATTTGTCAAGCTGCAGCTCACACAAACAACAAAGATCTGGGTTATACATCACATCAAAGGCATACAGACACCAGCAACATACAATGCTGAAGCATTAATATTACAGTTTGAACAATTTCAAGTGAAGCTCATGACATTGTCCGTGACATTTACTGATGTCTTATGGCACATGAATTGCAAATTTGTTGGTGGACCAAAATGCAGAGCTGGGAGCATGAATTATGTAGAAGAATTTCATGAAAAAATAAAGAACAAAAACTTACAACCCCCCTCCTAAAAAAATAACATGGAGACACAGACAATGCAGTGAGCCCGAGGAGAACAAAAATCACAGAAACCCAGGAAATAAAGAACAACACAGAAACTGCAGGGAGATAATAGGTTATAACAGGACCCAAAAGGAGTGTGACAGATTTGTTAAAGTACTGGGAGTGAGGCACTATGGACCTGGGCTGCAGGCGTGAGGGGAGAGACAGAAAAAGTGCCACAGGGGGCAAGGGAGAGTACACAAGGCTTTGGGAAACGAATCTAACACTAAAGAATAACTAGACCTAAGAAACATAATAAAACTAGAGAAACAAGAAACAACTAGACACAAAAACAATTATAAACAAGAAACACTAAGGAAGGACTGAACCAAAGCATAACAGAAACATGGTTGATTTAATCAAAGAAAACTAACTAAGGAGCACAGAAAGTAACAAAAACCCAAAACCAACTCAAGAAACCAAGATCCAGGCATAGATAGATAGATAGATAGATAGATAGATAGATAGATAGATAGATAGATAGATAGATAGATAGATAGATAGATAGATAGATAGATAGATAGATAGATTTTATTACAGACTCAAAGTCCAATGTACATAAAGAATATAACAAATACAATAAAATAATAAAATGTACAATAAAAAAGGTTCCTAAAAATTCAGTACTCCAAAGTACAGATGAGTATTTTACTGCACTATATTTAACGTTGGTCAGCAGTAGAAGAACATAATTAAGAAGCATAAGTTTTTCTTGACTGGTCAAATATGGGAGAGATCTTTGCATCCCTCAAATAATAAATGTTTTGATACTTATATAAAGCATCAAAACATGAGATGACAAGTTGGCAGATAATAAAACTGACATTTTGGATGAATAACTAAGAAGTAAAATGTTAAAATGGAAGATATGTCCTATCCAATTTTGAAGCTATTAAAAAACAACTAAAGGTAATTTTATTAACTATCTTCTAGAGATTTTTAACTCAAAAATATTGTCTCGAAAATGGTTCCTCTTCGCCACTTTTGCACAGCTTAGTTTCTGCGAGAGCAAACATTCTACTGTCATACTTTCATACATTTAAAATGCTTTGTCTTTAGCTTTCCTTCAAATAAGCTGTGCAATTTTCTTTGCTTGTTGCAGTGCGATACATTCCCTGCAAGGGAGCCTCTGTCACTCAGCAGACAGGATGCAGAGAAAAGGTGGTGGTCTGCACAATGCATCAGTTCTAACGAAAGGAAGTGACAATCAGAATCTCTTCAAACCACGCTTCTCCATGTTTTAGGACACTGAAACTGTGTTGCATGAAATGACTTTTGTTGACTCTTATGCCAAATCTTATTTTTCAGTTAACTGAGATTGCCAGAAAACCCATTTAGCACTTTGCATAACATAATAAAACCCTTTTATATTGTTTCCTTATATTGTTTCTTTTCCAAGTTGGCGTACTTTGTTACTGATGTAGTTTTGAACATTCTGTTCTTTTTCAATGATTCTTGTCAGCAAAAGAGGAAAAATGGCACACTTGTCCCTGACAGCACTGTCTGATGAAGAAAACAAGCGTTAAAATAACTGAAATCATGAAGCCAAAAACTCTTTGACCTAGATGATTTATACAGTTTCTCAGATTCTTACCCAAAGTGAGAAAACTTGGTACTTTTCCCCTCCCTTTAATAACTTAATTAGGTGTGCAAGCAGCTCTCTATTCTGACACATCGCGCTACATGTAGGTGTCTATAATCCTCTACTGTAGTTTCCCCAATTATTGCGCCACTATTGATGGTAAGCGTAAACAGAAGAATAATTGTAGGGAAATGAGCATAGAAAAAAAAAAATCAAGAAAAGACTTCAAAGAGTCACTGCAATGGTTGTCTGCAAGGGTGACGAACACAAGCTCCCCCCACCCCTGACTGGTTGTGGTTTTGCTCTAACTCATATAAGTTGAGATGTGAAAATGTGACGTTTCTGGGAAACACAAACCAGTTACTCGAACACAGGTTGGCTTCATGGGCTCTCCTACACTCAGTTATGATCATCTTTCTACTTTACCTCATGGAAACTTTTCAGCACTTGAGTTCACTAAATGGATACGTGATATTTCTGCTCCTTGCAACAATCAGCACAGGTAAACTCGTCATTTTATTGTCTCTAAGGAGCCATTGTTAAACTTTTACTGACAGCAAAATGATTTCTAGATAATAATCTTTCAAATGAAAGTGACAAATCTACTAAAAGTATAGATCAGCCGCAGAACATTGGTTAGCTTATCAGCATTATGTGGTTTGCACTAGCAGGTGACATCCGCTCAGCGCTGTCTGGGCTGCCTCAGCGAAGACCTACTGATCAAATTCAAATCGATACCTAACCTGTTATTCATATGCTAGTTTAAAGTTACTTTCAGATTTCTGTTCAAATTCACTTCAAACTCTCCTTGGAAGAGGAAAATATACATATATATATATTTTATGGTGAATGTTATGCCACAAAAGTGTTCAAGTGGATGTGCCTAAAAAAGAAAAGGGAAAAGAAACACAATTGCAGAAAAATCTACAGCAAACCCCCAAGGGGGAGTGTAAGGAAATCCATTTATTGAATAATTTGGCTTAACAGCTGCAAAGGAAAAAAACAAAAACAAAAACATTCCATTTAATCAAACTGATCATTTTTTTGTTTGCTCAAATATATAATTTCTTGACCTAAATAGATGTGTAACACTGCTTTCTCCTAAGGGTCAGCATGTGAAGCTCCTTCCAGTCCTCTGTGCTTCCGACAAGATGAAGACAAGAATGTTTACATCTGTGAATGGGATTTCAACACCAATGAAACAGACGTGACATTTGACTTGTACTTTAAGTGAGTACTGCTCAGTGTTTGAAGAGGCAGATTTTGCAAACAGAACTCCTAAAAGAAAAGTTGAGCAGCATGTAGATAAACTCCTTTCAGTTCTCTCTAGGGACTAAGCAGGCAGGAGACAGGTCACCATTTCCTCTAGTAGGAAAGCGAAGCTGTAATACTGCAGATTTAAATGTCATCAGGAGGGTTTACCATGAATAGACTGAATGCTTTATTTATCAAAACATACTAAATGATTGCTAAATTGGTGCAAATGATTTGTCCTTTGTGTGATGTTTTATACTGAAAAAAAAACGGTTTATTATTTTATGTTGCAGCTCTGAGGTTAATCTTAGCCAGTGGTTATCTGTAGAGTGAACTATAGGGTCATGAAATGCCACATGATAAAAGCAACAGTACTGAATGGATAAGAAGAATAATACAAACAGTCATAAAAAAATAAGTGCACTCTTGCTGTTTCCGTAGGATTAAGGTGGGTCTGACAACGACTCTTGATGATAAGATCATCAGCAGTACCTGTGTATATAAAAAAAAAAAAAAAACATTTTGGCACCTTACAATTTCCAATCAATCCTAGCTATCAAACAATGCAATCACGTTCAGTTCATTATTCAACTTGGTTAAAAAAAATTGCATTGAGCGCTGGAGTTCTGGAAGACTGTGGTGCAGAAGCTTGGAAGTTTGAGATCATTATGATAGGAGGTCAGGAGAGCAGAGGCTGTCTGGGCAGCAAGTCAGGAGGCCATCAGCAGAAGCTGAGCAACACAGGAGGGAGATTTTGCAAATGCTTGGAGACTGAAAGCTAGCATCGCAGGAGCTTTGAGGCCAGCAACAGTGGAGTAGTAGAATCCAGAATTCGACGACGGTGACTGAGGATTCTGAAGACCGATCCTGAAGGCGGAAGAACCCAGATGATGTCTGGCGACGAAGGCGGAGGAACATTTGGGTAGACAATACTGGAGGCCCAAGGAGCATTGTAAGACAGGGACCCATGGAGGAGCTCTGTAGGCTGGAACAGTTGGTGTGTCTGGAGCCCATTCAGGTGCTCAGGAGGCTGGCACTGAAGCCAGAGACATCCTTGGAGGAGCCCAGAAAGAGCTAGGCTGTCAGAGAGGAGGATAGCAGCAGCAATTTCAGCTTCTGCTGCTGCAGGAGAGAGCTGAGTAACTTCTGCTGCTGCCTTGAGATCTGTTGGGGCCGCTGCAGGCGGGGCGTCTGATGGTCTGATGGGTGTTATGGTTTTGATACATGACACTAGTTGTGAATCTTGGAAATGACAGCGAAGAGGAAGAGGAGAAGTGCAGGCCACAGCCCGATCTCTTGGAGAAGGTGTAAAAGATCAGCTAGACCCACCTCATGTGGAGAGTGCAATGCGTCGGATACCGATGCACAACACTGCTGGTTGCACTGGTGTCCTCAATGCGGACAGGTAGACCAAAGAGAAGCAGAGGACCTCACAGGAAGCCAGGGCAAGAAAACAGAAGAAAAGCTTTAAGGAAAGAGAGAAGCTACATCACTAGGGAGTTTTATTACTGACAAGGGCCAGGTGGCTTATTAGTAAAAGACTTCTGCTAAGATTCGAGGCCAGACAGAGAGAATGAAGGCAAGAGAATGACAGCACAAGAGGAGCTGAAGAGGATTAAACATAGACCGGAAACAGGCAAAACTAATCAAAAAGAGACAAAGAATAGAACATTGTAGGTACACACAAAAAGTTATGATTGGGTCGGCTTTCCACAAATAATATGGACTATTGTAGACAGAACAATCAACAAATAGTGAATCATTAACAGGCCGAAGTCCACTGTGGTTTGAGAACCATGAAAGAACTAGTGCTATGTTTCTCACACTAAGTGTAGTTTAAATGAACAAGAACTGCACAAGTTTAACACATATAACTGTTTCCTACATATGATGTTGATGAGAATTACAGTAAAATAAAGTTCATGCGAATAAAAAGTGTGTATATAGATCAAATTGTGGTTTTAGTATGGCAAGTTGTATTTACTCATTTTACAAACATGTATTTAATTTGATCATTTTTACATCTCCATTTTTCTTGCTAGTGACAGTTCTGAAATTCCCAATAATGAAAAAATTGGAGACATTAAGGAGAACCACATAGAGCTCGGTGAGGAAAGACTGATAGTTACTTTAAGAGTTGACATGTGGGTGAAGGCTCGTGCTGGAAAATCTATCTGCACCTCACCTATATGGTCTGGAATATTGCAACATACAGGTACTGGATGCACCAAACAACACTCAACCATATGTTTTCACAAAATGTTTAACAGTTGTTTTTCTCTGCAGTTAAATATGAACCACCACAAAATATAAATGTGTCCTGGTTGAGAAACGATCTCAGCTTGAGTTGGGAGTCTAAATATCCATCTGTAGCTGAGGTCTGGTTCAGGAAAGATCACACAGAATCATGGGAAAAAGTAAGGTTCATTGCTGTTTCTTTACAAGTTCTTATGTTTTTAAATTTCTTTTAAGCTACCTATTGATTAATGCTAATTTATGTTGACATTTTCTTACAGAGACTAATGAATACTACCAATAAAGCTCCTATGCGTGAGTGCACAAATATTCCTTCAGTTATGTCTTTCAAATTATATGTGAATCTCTGGATTTCTGCCTATATTCTTGTTTCCTTTTCCTGCTCTGAAAACACTGCATGTTTGATATTAAAATGTAAAATTGCCTGGGCATAGTAGATGGTAGCTCTGTAGCCTTTCAGCAAGAAGGTTCAAACTCTGAACATGATTGACAGCGCTAAGGCCCTCCTCCTGCCTCTCATTGGTTGCTTCTGACCAAGTGGTGTAATTCTGCAGAGTGTTGTAGGACCACAGGGAGGCAGAAGAGGAGCTCCATGTTTTCATTGATTATCTGTCTCATACTATGCTGTCATGACATAGCAATACTTTTTACAAATATTTTAAAAAATATATTCTTGATAAAAGTTACCTACTGCAGCTTTAATGTAGCTGAATGTAGTCCATCCATTTTGTTTAGAAATTGATGGGTAAATAAAAAGATTCAAATAATAGTTAATTTATTTTTTATTGAAACAGAAAAACTCCTTGTTTTTACAAGAATGCAGCTTACCATGTTCAAATCAGATAGATGGAGAAGGTAGATACCTTTAGGCCAGATGCCTAAAGGCAGAAAACTAGCAAACATACGTAAACACCTGTCATAAAACAATATAGACATCTTTAGAAATACAAATCCATACAAACAAAATGTGCAAATTCACAATCCTGGAGAAAGCCTGTTAGTAAGTTAAAGTATAGTGATATTTGGCAGCAGCGGCAGCATCACATAAAGGAAACAGACAATAAGCTCAACAGAAACATGTTCCTTTAAAATTCCCATGCAAAATCTTGTGTATGTGGAACAATACCAATAACAAGTCACCGGTAATAATCAGACTGAGTCTTTGTTTAAGATGATTGCATGTGGAAGGAAAGGCGTTCTGTATGTGGAGCCAGCATTGGTCCAGGTTGTCCATGATGGATGATAATTTGTTCAATATCTTCCCCTCCTTCACAGTCTCAAAATCAGTTCAACATCAATTACTCAGTCAAACCCAAATCTGATTGCTTGAAATAAGCACCAATATTAAAACCACTGTAAATTACACCATCCTCTACAGCTGCAATCCTATTTAATTCACAGCTTCACATAGCAACATATTTTATTAAAACTCTTGAAATATCAATTTGGTATTATTTAATAATCAAAATTGTTATAATTTGTAGAAACTAATGCACATCATTAATAATTACAATGTTGAGATCTTGGTGATTGGTTGATATTTTAGTTGATGTTGATGTTCTGACCCTATTCAGGGCATGGTTTTTCTTTCCACGTCTAGGTTTCATGTTTTGTTTGCATGGTTTGTGGGTTGTTTTTCTTTTGAAGTTCAGTATTGCTCTTTATGTGTGTGACTGAAGGTACTAGGGTGTGGTAAGCTCTTCATTTAGAAACCTAGTTGCTGTTCAGCAGGGTTGTGTGTTCTCATTTAAGGTTGGCTAAAGTTGCATGATTCATTTCTCTGGACACCTTCACAAAAAAAATCTGCATATTTTTTTAAGTTCAAGTAGAGCAAACATAAGACAAAAATCACCATGTAATGTGCAGCTCTGAAAAAAACGATTCCTGTTTTTCCCCAGGGGTTTCATGTTTGTACAATAAGAAAGACGTATGATTAATCAGTCATCCATTATATCTTTGGTGTGTTATTATCTTTCATCTGAGATGTGCACTCCTATTGCATATGGACTAATAACTTACATGCAAAATTCAGATATCTGAATTTTGCATGTAACTATAATGAGGAAACTATAATGTATGTTAGAACCGTTGCCTTGCAGCTTGAGGTCTCAGGTTTGCATTCTGGTTTCTTTCTTCATGGTGTCATGCTTAGTGGTGTTGAGCTTGGACCAAGGCACAGGAAATCTGACAGTTCGTCCTGAACAGTTTAACAAAGAAAAACGGAACAACGTACAAAACTTGGTTTGTGGCACAACAGCTATAAATATGACGAGAAAGGAGTGGAGAGCGATACAGGAACCAAAAATGTAATCATAGGCAGTGAGGAACAGTTGGGGAGTGAATGGAAACTGTGTGTTACCCTGGACTGCACTGGGAACTTGTCCATGGTGTAACCCGCATCTCGTTTAATCGCTTAATGGAGATAGGCACCAAGCGGTGTATTTATGCAGATCGGATGCACAGAGGAGCAGATATAGAAAATGGATGGGTAAACAAAAAGATTTCAGATAACAGTTAATTTATTTTTATTGAAACAGAAATACTCCTTGTTGTGAATCTTCTGAAGAATACAGCTTACCAGGTTCAAATCAGACAGAGGTCCATCCAGGCTGCAAACCCGCTGTGGAGCGACTGGTCACCAGTTGTGATGGTTCCTGCAGGTAAACCAATGTAATTCCCTGCTTTCTTTTAGTACAGCTTAAAACTATAAGCATACATGTAAGCTTTTAAATCCTACAAGGTACACACAAAAATCATGCTTACTCATTGAAACTGCACAAGTGCATGCAACTGTACCCACAAAGACAGAACTTTTCTGTAGATATAAAATGAGCTATAACCATTAATCTAACCTCAAAATTTCAATGGTTATATTATCTTTGTAAACAATGTAAAGACTGTGTCTGTATTTGTGAAAGTAAATAAAAAAGACAGAGTGCTTTAAAAATACAATTTCGGTCTGACTAAAACAAAAATGTGTAAAAAATATTTTTATTATTATTATTTTTCCAACAGAATTTGAACAACCTCCTTTAGTTCGGAGCACAACAACACTCTTAAATGGCACTCGACAAGTCAACCTGACTTGGGAGGTAAGTAAGTTTAATTTACTGGATATTTTGTTACATAATGGCTGCACAGTGGTGCAGTTGGTAGGGCTATTGCCTTGCAGCAAGAAGGTTCTGGGTTTGATTCCCGGTCTTTCTGCTTGGAGTTTGCATGTTCTCCTGTGCATGCTTTATCTGGTAATACTTACATGTTACTGAAATAGTATACATTTTGGCAGAACTGGACACAATTTTGTGTTCAAATTTTTGCATCACACATATTAATATTACTTTTAAAGTACTATTTATCAGTCATATTGTGTCTTTGGGTCATGGGTTTAACAAATTTGTAACAAACTGGGTCTGTGTTACTTCAGGCGAGTAGCATAAGGTCTTTTAGAAACCAAATGATTCGGGGATTAAAATACTAACTTTGAGGTCTGCAAGTCCTTCCAGCTCCTTGAAAGTCAAATATGAAGAAATTCTAAATAACTCCAGGCTATTAAACTGTAGATCCCAGCCTTTCACTTCAGCACAAACTGAGATTTGTTTCCTCTGTGTTTCCACTCTGACTCATAGAGCGGCAAAATATTGTGGCAAACAGTTAACGGGTGAAACACAAGTCATTCACAGTACATATTCTTCACCAGTCTGGAAGCCTTGCTCTGTTGCTCCATCCTGTCTGTCTTACTCTTTCAGCTTGTGGCTTATTTTTTATCATGCATAACAATTTTTTTTTTTAAGAAACCTGTCTGATTCAAGTACTTTCAGATACCTTCTGCACATTACATGCAACTTTTTAGAGAATTCCCCAAAACCATCAACAGATTTTCTAAGTCACTAGCTCTCCTTTGTGTTTTTATGCTGCACTACTGTGCAGAGGGAGGTGGGGAGTTTCCATTTGTTTCTGTAAATAATTCAATCTCTGTTCGTCTCATCAGCGGATGCCCCAGGCAGCAGCCGTGACAGGGGTGACTTATATCGTAGACGTCACACAATCCTTCCTAAGGTGTCCCTGTAACACTGTAGGGGGGACGAGGAAGAAGAAGAGTCACAATATCAAGCTGAACAGACACACTGTTTATGTGTCATACTCAGCCGCCAACATCACTGTTATTGCCAGAAACGCGGCAGGGTTGTCTCCTCCAGCAGTCGTGCATGTGCCAGCTGCTTCTGCCCCAGATTTAAAAAGTAGGTCCTACAGACTGTGTGCATGAACATGTTTATTTCCTCATGTCAACCACAAGTGTTTTCATACCTTTCCTCGCTCGTAGCTTGTGATGAAACAATGCTGGATAAGAAATTAAAGAAACACGTGTGCCTTGAGTTTTACGAGCTCCAAGATGCAGATTTGATACCAGAAAGAGTTTGGTGTTTAACGTCAGAGAACACAACAAACAAAAGAAAGGAAATCAAAGACAGTAAGTTGGATATAATGGTTTCTGCACTATGTTTTATATCACATCTACCTATGTAATTTTTGCAGTTTTGCTCTTCCATGATGAAAATGATCAAATGTGGCTCCCCAGACAGCTGAAGCACCTGTTCTGTTTCCGTTACAGACATGAAGGACTACACACGCTACCTTTACTTTGAACACAAATGTCAGGATGGCAAACCACAAACGAGGAAAATGTGCCTATACTATAAGAAAGAGGGTGGTAAGTGTGTGCACTCAGCACTATAAACCTCAATATGATGCAGGTGGAACACTGCATTGTCAACATTCCTGTTCATATGTGCTGTTATACTCCTCAAACATTGATCATTTCTTTACCAGCTCATACTCCCATTTGTCATCCATGCCGTTACGCTTCACTTAGTTGTTTCTTTCTTGGTAGTTAAGTATTTATGCTAAAGTAGAATAAATGATCCTGAAAAATTCAACTCTCTTGTGCAATTTATTCAATTGTTTATCAGTTCTGATCATGTAACATCACAATCTCTTTCCATTGATCGAGGTGAAGACAGATTTGGAAATTGAATTAAGACAGATCAAACAAACTTAACAGAAATTTTTTTTTGTCATATTTTGTCTCAAAAAAGAACATAGTATCTAAAATTAGAACATATGGTTTTCAATTAAATTGTGATTAATTAATTACAGACTTTGCAATTAACTATATTAAATGTAATCAAGTACCACTACTAACAAAAACTATTTCACAACCAAATTATAATCAAGTGGGTCAGTCTTGACCGGTACAATCTGGCTCTCACTTAGTTCTGATTCTGTATTTCTTCAGTAATCTATCCATCAAGCTCTTCAATGGGAATCATTAACAGATAACATTTAAGCATGTGCAGCACAAGAGGCAGAAACAGCCTGATAGTTTATCAGTTATACTGAAAATGGGGTGTCCCTTTTCTCACTGGCTTAAATGTTTAATAATCATTTTGAGAATTTTCAATTCGGGTTTTGTATGTCTGTAAAACCTTAGTTATGATTTTTTGCATGAAAATATCTGTGCATATTTAAACTCTTACATGGGATTTTTTTTTTTTGCACATTTTTGCAAGAATTGTCTCCATGTATGTCTCTGTTTTTGCATAGTTAGTGGAAATGCTATGGAACAAATTACATATTTTCATATTTTGTTACTATTACAGTGAATACCACTTCGTAGTTTTATCCCTGGACACAATATCAAAGTCGACAGGACAAATAATAGATATACAAGTTATTATTGTTGTTTTTGTTGTTTCAGTGCCAAGCAAAGAGCCACAGAACTTCATGACTGTTTCTGACACACACGACTCTGCTGATCTAACCTGGAAACAAATTTCATATGAGCACCTCCGTGGCTTCCTCACACACTACAAATTATGTACTGTAAAAATAAATTCACAGAGCAAGCCTCCAGGTTTGAAAGACTGTCTTTTATCTAATGGTTTCTCTTAATTTGTAATGAGAAAGAAAATATATTTGCTTGTGTTTTGTCTCATTTGAACAGAGTGCATCAACAAATCCGCATCAGCAACAAAACACCATCTGAAAAATTTAACACCGGCGACCAAATACAACGTCACCCTGGCCGGAGTGACACAAACAGGAGAAGGGCCGGTAGCCATGGAGAGTTTTACCACACTGCGAGAGAAGCCTTTCAATGGTATCAAGCCTGCAAATTCAACTGTCGAAAAATGGGCTTTTGCATAGATCTGCATACTTTAAAATCACAACAGTGAATTTTCAAGTTGTAAATGTCTTATCCTTCTGCTTTTTAATCTACTATTTTGTCCTTGTCCTTAGTGTGGATAAGCTTTGGATTGTTGCTTGGGTTTTTCCTCTTCTCAATATTTTGCACCGTTGTCCTAAAGAGGTTTGTGAGAGTTTCTTTTGCAAATATAATATCAAATGTCAATGTCAAAGTTCTTCACAAATACGCAGTTTAGTGACAAAATGTTAAAAAGTTCAGCTAAGCTAAGTTTTGTGAGACCCCCTATTTCATGTTAAAATAATGTAACAAGTCTAAGTTTTTATTTTTTTAAAGGTTGTCATATATTGCTACCCTCTATTTAAAATTTCTGATTATTTATATTCCTTTGTCGTATGCTGTCGTATTGTTTATTTAATTTTCCACTCTCCAATTCAATGTCTTTTGTAATCTAGCTGTATTTTCCAAATAGCTCACATAAAATTTGATCGTACGATAGGATTCATGAGTACTATTTTTGTTTACGCTGGATTCTAATCATGTTTGTCCTATTTCACAGCTGGCTTTCTGAAAACAAGGTTTCACAAGTTGCTGTTGTGTAAACATTTTCTGTTCTTGTAATGTTTTAGAATCAAAACCAAGGTGTTCCCTCCTGTGCCGAAACCCGTGATGCCAGACTTCAGTCTTCGTCCACCAGAGAGCGAGGTAAGAAGCTGCGTCTCCACTGATTTCTTCTTAAACAATATTTTCATATAATATAAAACTTTGTTTGGCTCAAATTTCACCATTTCTGCATCTAGTCTCTTGAGGTATTTTTAAATATACCTTTAGTGTATTTTAAAAATGCACTAATTTGGGAACATTGGTTTCAAGAAGGAAAGTCCCTATCAAGCATATAGAAAGATGATGTGAAAGAACTACTAACATTTTATTTCCCCACAAAGCAGAAGCATGTTTTTATTTAAGGATCAAACAAATTAAATTTGACGTAAATACATCAGAGCAAGTGGTAAGCAAATAGATTTTTGGCTTATCATAAACAAGGAAAAATAGCACACTTCAATTTATCCATATAACAATGTTATTAATTATGTCACATCATAAAACTGTATAAAGCATTTAGAAAAGAAAGCATTAAAAAAAGGATATATGCAAAATTCAAATTGTTTTAATAAAATGTGAATTTTCAGTCCAAAACCAGCCATACAGTCATACAGTCAAAGGTTCTTACAGCCCAGCTACTAATTATATTCACATTTCCTTACACAAAAGTACAATAAGAGCTATCAAATTGTTATATAAGAGAAATGTGTATTGCATCCCAGGATTGCCATTTAAAACTTGTTCAAAACATCAAGAACCAAAAAAAAAAAAAAAAAAAAAAGATAAAAAGTTCTGTATGAAAATTACTGAGTATAATTTACTGGTATTACTTTCATCTTTGATACCAATGATCGTAAATTAAACTTTGTAGTTGTTCCTGTCCCCCAGAACACTGACTCTGTTCTCTGCCGTTGTGACCCAATAACAGGAGATGTGGGAGAGGAAAGAGGAAGTGCACGAGGTCACCCTACACAGGCTCATTCCAGATCAGAAACCCGTTTCAGAGGCCACAGTCCTGAAGGGCGAATGGGATGATGAGGCAGGGCGGCAGGCGGAGAAGGACGGGTGCTGCTCGGGAGAATCTGACGATGAGAGATCGAGTGTTGCCTCAGGAGATGACACTTTGAGGAAAGCAGACTTGAAGGGCCTGGAACAGGTGGAGACAGAGCTGGCCATGCTGATATACAGGAATGGTTTGGTGTTTGATGTGAAGTCAGAATCACTTTGAGTCACTTTAACTATTCAACTGCCTCAACAGCACAAGACTGTGCAAGCATTGGACAGAGTTGCTGACAAATGTTTCCCTTTGTAAATAAAACTGTTTATACAAATGTGATTTTTTTAATTTAATTTTGTATTTCTTTTTCGTTTACTTTGTGTGTATTTTCTGAAAGTTACTGATGTCTAACTCAACATGAATTCAATAAGGTGCCAGTATTATATCAGAAAGCAGAATAATTCACTACTGCTTCATTTTTGCACATTAATATTTTTCACACTTTTCAAAAGATGGAAGGGAAATCCTGAGCTGGTTTGTAGCATTTTCATATCTTCATTGTATTTTTCTTTTACTGCCTATTAAAGTCCAAGTAGTCAGTATCTTTGTTTTCTTTTCTCTTCCATTGTCAAACGCGTATGTAGTTTTCTTTTCCAAATCTTATAACTTAATTTCTAAACATGTTGTAGTAATTATTACAATTATTGCAGTCTTGAGGGGCGTCTTTGCAACAACTCTAAGTATAAAGCTATAATGTCTTCATCTCTATTAAAATCACACTGTATTTTAAGTATTCATCAAGTTTTACTTATTTTTTTACTCTGATGGTTAAGAGTCTGGCTTGTTATAGGTTATTGTAAAAATGCACACAGCAGTTAAAAACAAACGCACATGATGGCTCAAAAATTAGAAAAGTAAACCTCCAGCATGTTTTGAGGTAGCTACATGACAGGAAGTGGTCACAACAAAAGAAAATTATTGACCTTAAAAAAAGAAGCAAACAAGGACAAACTACTCATTACAAGAGGCACAAAAGCTTTTGATCTCTCTTATTCAGACTAGAATATGTCCTGTTATCTGCACACACACAACAAAAGAGCTGACCTACTTGTATTTTCTACCGCAGTGCACATGAATTTGAGAGTCTCTTATTGCTTAGCTTGAAAGACCAAAACCAGCAGAGGGCATCTTCTGTAACCCAAAATTAAAAGTGTCTATCTTTCACCACATCGAGATAAAGACTTCCCAGTTTTGACCACAGGCGGGACGCCATGTATCTGGTGAACAATCTGTGGTCATTACGTAGCATAGAGTTTTGTCTACGTGAGCATAACAGTAAACATTCAAGTAAAGCTTCAATTGCTTCCAGCTAAATTATTATTATTTTTTTTTTTAAACTGTGAAGTTTCAGTGAATTTTGCACTATATGTTTCAATTCTGGTTTGCACCCCCATTGTGCCTCTGTATCGTTCCCCAAAAAGGGATGCAAGTCATATGTATATAAGGGCGCTCAACAACAATGCCATTTCCCTTCATGCATATATATATATGTGTATAAAAAATGACAAATTTCATAACTGCACATTTCTGTAAATTTAGTCTGCAAAGGCCTCTGACTGAAGATTGTTGATGTATGACAATCTCATGATTGTCATGACGTGCTAACAGCTTTATTTTCATGTTGCAGAGACAATGTTTCACAGGTCCTCAGTTAGCACCTCACTTTTTAAATCTCTGCTTGGCGGTATGATTAGAAAGTCTGGTACAGAGGCGTTCTAGTTAAGGATGTTTCTTGCCCATTATGATCGATGGACAAGATGGTTTTAACTGCCTGCTCCTTCTCTCTGCCTTCTTTTTCAATTTCTCTGGGAATTGTGATCATAGCTCAGGTATTATTTGAGCTTTTGAGATACATTTTGATATCACAAGACCAAGACAACACCTGACAACCCTACCTTGCCATTGCAAGGCTTCAAACAGGATGTTTTCAGACGAAAGTCTCGACTGAGGTTAAAGTGATACACAGTGTCATCAGTAAGTTGCAACTGAGATACGGAAACTGGAAGAGTGACTGTAAGGCATAGAGTGGATACCCTTAGGCCACATCCTACACTGATGACTGCTTTACTGTGAACAATAACTCTTTATGTTTTCCATAAATTTAACCTAAAAGGCAAATATTCAAACTTTTTGAGAGTAATTTTCATAGCATCAATCAGAAGAGCATTCATCTACTGATCATTGCAGATTCAGATCAACATGGTAATTTCATATTTTGCAAGCATATTTTTACCCAGTTTGATCTGTCAAAAAATTTTCTTCACAAATACAGAGTTGTCCGTTGCTGAATAAAGTCATTCGTTTCTTGAACAAAATAAAACTATTTTCATTAAGAGTAGAGATCTCTTATTTGTTGCCAGGGTTTTCATGTTAGGGAGAAGGAGCGCGTTACTCTGTCGGCCTCTAGTGGTCAGGTAGCGGCGGTACAGAGGAGATTCGTGTTTCAAACAGCCACCAATGGGGGACGGGTCATTTCTGTTTTCACCGCAGGACCTCAAACAGGCAATTGTACAGTTTTGGTCCTCCATAACCAACGGCTCTTTGCACGAAATAAACAAAAACAATAATGAATCAACCATTCGTGCCGATGATTTCCTGATAACATTCCCAAAAATGCTCTATGCGTGTTGGTATGTGCTAGAAGATGGCGGAGTCGGACGGTGGCGATTTTACTCCGAAACAGTCGGAGAACAGGTGAGTGAGCTGCAGTTCATGGTGTCGTAAGTTGGCGGTGTGTATCTGGTACCACGATGTCTCCCCACGGCCATTGAACCGGCTGTACTCCGAAGTGACTCGCGGCACGGCTTCTTCAGGTCAGGAAACACCGAGGCTGTGATTCGGCCTCCAGACCCTGGGGCTCCTTTAGCTTTATATATAACATGTCTTAAGCAGGTTAAATTACGTTTACATTAATAATACTTTACACAAGGCAGTTAACATTTTTTAAGTTACAATAATAATTTTCTTTAGTGATCACAATACCACAAGAAATTTGAGAATTCAGATAGAATATGAAAAGAGCAAATGTTTTATTTTTAATGAATAAATTTGGTTGTCTTAATTGATAGTCTATATCGCTATAGACAATCATAGTGTATTTCTCAAACAATAAAATTAAAACCCACTTCATAGTAAGTGCTTCTTTTTTTTGGGAGTATTTACAAGTTGTCTTTAACTTAACTTAAACAAAGTAGTAATAGCATTTTATTTTTACATGTTACCAGTATCAAATATTCAGATTAAGCAGTGTGTAAGTGTAAACTTTAAAAAATAAGAATGTAAAAAATGAAGGGAAAGAAGTAACTTTTTGTGGGTGGGTCACTCTGTTAAAATGATTGGATATTATTACCTTAATTTTTCAAGGGTTTAATCTTATTATTGCATCCAATGTCATTCTCCTCTGCTTTTCTATTTTTCCTCAATATTTGATATTTCCACTCAGAAAGAAAGAAACGAAATCTCTTTATGGATTTGTACAATTAGGATGACTTTGTGTAAATGTTTGTAAACATAAATATTTTCCCCAGGCCTCATTGTGTAATGGATGCATTTTTATATTTTTATTCTATCTGATGTGATGCTGAAAAGAGTTCTGGGACGACACTGTGCAGTGCTGTTTTTGTACTCTTATATGTTGTTTTTACAAGCAACTGATGGAGCAATATTTCCTTATTCTCTTATTGTTGTTTTTCCTTTCTAATTCCTTTAAGCATGTGAAGATTTAAAGTTCCTGGAGAGATAAATGGCTTTCTCTTTAGTGTTTTTTTCTTTGTACATACAAATGCATTCTCACTCATTCAAAAGCTCTACGCTAAATGCATTCCCCTCTGCTTGACTAGTAAATTACATTATGTTTCCATTAGAATGTTACTGGATACTACATATCCACACACTGGCCTGTTTTCATCAGCAGATAACAGCTTCTAGATGTAACAGTTCAGCTTAGATTTCTGTTAGGAATATATTAAATTTGCATTTGAAAAGGGGGGGATTGCATTCTAGCTTATTGATGGTTACAAGGCCTATTTCTCTTTCCAGTATGGCTAACAAGAATAGTACCCTGCGCTGTACTTTTTCCGCCCCGAGCCACAGTGCCACTCTTCTCCAGGGCTTGTCGGTTTTGCGGGCTCAGGGCCAGCTCCTGGATGTCGTGCTGGCTGTCAATGAAGAGCACTTCCAGGTCCATAAAGCAGTGCTGGCCGCCTGTAGTGATTACTTCAGGTTAGTCTGGAGATTTCACTAAGTCCATTTGGATTTTCAATCGAAAGCACTTAGCTGATGCTTGCAAAAAATAGGGTGGAAATAATGACTTGTAAAATAGTGTTGTTTTCAATGTATTATCAGAAGTTATTGAGTGAATGTTAATGGTGGGTGAAAATGTTCAGTAGGAAAGCCTACAGTGCCTTACAAAAATATTTCTACCTCTTCAACTTTTTTGGGTGGATTTTTATGGTTATTGTTTTGCTGTAAGCTGAACCTCCGTCCCAGTCACGAGTCTTTTGCAGCCTTTCTCAGGGCTTCTTCCACCTTGTCTTGTTGCTGGTTACATTTTCCCATTAACCTTGAGCATCTTCTCTTCCCCTGCTGAAGACATAGCCTTTCTACAGAACAGTGCCAATATAATTTTTTACTGTAGGGATGGTGTGTTTGTGGATGTGCAGTGTAACTTTTCCATACACAGTTTTTAATGTAGGCCAAAACTTTGACTTCACATTCTTCATGTTTGCTGTATCTCCTACATGGCGGTCAGCAAACTGAGCTTTGTTTTGATATAATGGCTTTTGTTGTCCATAATTAATATATTTGTATAGTTTCCCTGTAATCACATTTTTCCATCTCATCTGTAGATCTCTGTAACTCTTCCATATGCATTTTGGCTGGTTTTCTAAATAATATTCTCCTTGCCCAGCCTGTTAGTTTGTATGGAATGCTATGTCTTTGCAGGTTTGTGGTTATGCTACTCTCTTTCTACTTACAGATGATGATTAACCAGTGCTCAATGTGGCATTCAAATCTTGGGATATTATTTTATAGCACAGCTCCATTTTAAACTGCTCCTTGATCTTTGTGGTTGTTCAAACGGTATGAATACATTTGTAAGGCTCGGTAGGCAATTAAGCCAAAAGATAACCTTATTCTTACTTTTTATTCACTGACTGTTTACGCTAGACTCAGAAGAATCTCATACAACTTTTTCAAACAGAAGTACACTTGTAAATAATGTGATGTATTGTGCTCTTTTTGATTTCAGAGCTATGTTTACAGGAGGCATGAGGGAGTCAAACCAAGACACCATTGAGCTAAAGGGTTTGTCAGCCCGAGGGCTGAAACATATCATCGACTTTGCCTACAGTTCAGATGTAACTTTAGACCTGGACTGTATTCAGGATGTTCTGGGGGCTGCTGTGTTTCTCCAGATGGTTCCCGTAGTGGAGCTCTGTGAGGAATTCCTTAAGTCTGCAATGAGCGTCGAGACCTGCCTTCACATTGGGCAGATGGCCACCACGTTCAGCTTGTCTTCCCTTAAAGAGTCCGTGGATGCCTTCACCTTTCGTCACTTCCTCCAGATCGCTGAAGAAGAAGACTTTCTGCACATTCCTATGGAGCGCCTCATCTTCTTCCTGCAGAGCAACAAGCTGAAGAACTGCAAGGAGATCGACCTCTTCCACGCTGCCATAAGGTGGCTCCAGCATGATGAGTCCCGCCGGGCTCAGGCGAGCAGCGTCCTCTGCCACGTGCGCTTTCCACTCATGCTCTCCTCAGAGTTGGTAGACAGCGTTCAGACGGTGGACATCATGGTGGAGGATGTGCTATGCCGCCAATATCTCCTCGAGGCCTTCAATTACCAGATCCTTCCCTTCCGACAGCATGAAATGCAGTCCTCACGGACGCTCATCCGCTCTGACGTGTTGTCCCTCATCACCTTCGGTGGGACCCCCTACACCGACAACGACCGCACAGTGAGCACCAAGTCTTACTACCTTCCTGATGCTGCTTCCCGTCAGTTCAAAGAGCTGACAGAAATGGAGACAGGGTGCAGCCATTCCTGCGTCGCAGTGCTTGACAACTTTGTGTACATTGTCGGTGGGCAGCACTTACAATACCGCAGTGGGGAGGGGGCCGTGGACAACTGTTTCCGCTACGACCCGCATCTTAACCAGTGGCTACGCATCCAATCCATGCAGGAGTCTCGCATCCAGTTTCAACTCAATGTCCTGCAGGGACAACTATACGCCACTGGAGGCCGTAATCGATCCGGGAGTTTGTCTTCTGTTGAGTGTTATTGCCCAAAAAAGAACGAGTGGTCTTATGTGGAACCTTTGAAACGCAGAATTTGGGGCCATGCTGGGACTTCGTGCAGAGAAAAGTTGTACATTTCAGGAGGTTACGGGGTCTCGTTGGACGACAAGAAAACGCTCCACTGCTATGATCCAGTACCAGACCAGTGGGACTTCAAAGCCCCCATGAATGAACCCAGAGTGCTGCATGCCATGATCAGCACCCAACAACGTGTTTACGCTCTGGGTGGCCGCATGGACCATGTGGACCGCTGTTTCGATGTGCTGGCTGTTGAGTATTACAGTCCAGAAAGTGACCAGTGGACGACTGTCAGTCCTATGAGAGCAGGGCAGTCCGAGGCGGGCTGCTGCCTTCTGGATGCTAAGGTCTACATTATAGGGGGTTATAACTGGCACCTGAATAATGTCACAAGCATCGTTCAAGTCTACAACACGGAGACGGATGAGTGGGAAAGGGATCTGCACTTTCCAGAATCATTTGCTGGCATTGCGAGTACGCCGATTATACTTCCTCAGAACACCACACAACGCTGAGATCCTGACCTGCAACTGTGAAGACTATTGTTCTGTGTGCCCTCCTACTGCCCAATGGATTGAATGAAGGTGTGAACATGTTTGAAAAATATGGATGAAGGTTTGTCTTTTTAGCTTTTTTTAGTCTTCAGTTGACATAAACTTGTTAACTTTTTAAATATAGTATATTTAAGAAACTTTCTTTCAGCTTTAGGAATTATAGCTATGACTGCTGATGATCAGGTTTCATTGAAGAGGCAAGGTTTTAGAGAAGCTAATAATCAGAGTAAATGCAGGTCTGAAAATGTATTAATCCAATCATAATTATTGCAGAATTCCTGCAGAAAAGGCTAGAATGTGATTACCTTGGTCTAGTTAACCATGGAAAAGATAATAAAATCTTTCCAGCCTTTATTTTTTTATTCCTTTGTCAAAATGTTTTGTTTTCCCTCTGTTCTTTGTTTCTTCTTTGTGTCCTCCCATCTTTCCTTCTGTCCACATTTCCCTCGTTTCTCTTTTCCTCCCTCTCTTATGTCAATTTCTTTTTTGTGTGCTTCTTTGCCTTCTTTGTTCCTTGTTTACTTACACCCTCAAGTCACTCCTTTTTTCTTCTCTTCCTTGCACCCTTACTTCTTTGTCCTGTGTCCTTTCTTCTTTTCCTTTTTTAGTTCTACCTCTCTACATTATAATTTTCCTCCTTTCCTTTCTCGTGTCCTACATTTGTTCATTACGTGTGTGCTTCCTTCCATGCTTCTTTCCCTCCTTGTCTCTTCCCATTCTGCATTCATTCCTTCATTCCTTGTATTCTTTCTTTTGTACTTTAAGTCATTCATTATTCCCTCTCTTTCTTCTTTCCTCCATTTTCATTTTTTGTGTTTTTTATTCCTTATCTCTTTTTTTCCTTCCTTTCATTTGTTATTCACCCTCCCTTTGTTTTGTTCATTCCTTTTATTGTGTCTTTTCTGTTCTGACATTTCATTCCTTATGTGCTATCTTTAGTTCTTTCTTATATCCTATTTCTTTATAAAATATGTGAATCCTGCTATAAATTGATGATGAATGTTTGAATTTCATATTTTAAAATGGTGATAAGACTAAGTCTGAAATCTTTATACATGCAGGAACACTGTTTTTAAATGCTTGGCAATTTAAAAAGTGTATTATCATAGCCCAGTTCACTGGTGTAGCATTAGCTAAATTGTAGTAGATTTTCAGAGAAAAATATTACTTTAATTTGTAAAACTAATGAAGGGCTTACATTACAAAAGGCACATCAGATATGACATTCCTTAGAAAATCAGCATTTAAAATGTTGGACAATTTGATTGTACAGAAGTTTTATTTGCTATGCTGTTTAATTTTTGAAACAATTTACCTTTAAGTCAGTTACTGTAGATATATCCTAATCAACAAGCTACATATCAGCACATAAATGCTGGCACAAAAACAAGAATAGGATGATTTACAGTTTAAAATGTGTTCCACATGATTTTACTCTTTATGTGAATGTCTTTCTGATTTCTGATATGTTTAATGGAACTGAAACTGTTTCGGATGTTTCTTTTTCTCACCTAAAATCACACACAACTGCAGACCTCTTGCGGCAGCTACATGAATAATTTATTTGTGTCTTAATACAATGTTTTGCATTGTTTTTTTTCTCTTTCCTTGAAGCTTGTTCACTTAATCTTTGCCATTTTAATTTTTCTGCATCCTTAGCTCTTTTAAAGCTATATTATGAGATATTGTGTTTGTACATGACCTATATATTTGTTTTTACTTTAAGAAGCAAACCTTTTGTTTTTTCCCCTTTTGAACTTGACCACCTCCATGATAGTGAGGAGGGTTTTTTCTTTTTTTTTGTGGAAAAATGTCAGCTGTCTGCTTGCCTAGGCGTGTCTTGTTCTGCCTGTACCAATCAAAGCACATTATATTGTCAAAGTGCAATACAGTGAAAACTGATGTACTCCAGGGGGAATGTACAAGTTTGTGTAGCTTCATGTCAATCCTTTATTAAAGTCAATAGTGTTTTAAAAATGTACACCTTTTGTGTCTATATTGGCTTTATAAATATGTTCTGACACTTCTGTACCTCAGGTTTAGAGAGAAACCAATCTGATTTTTTTGAATATAGGGTAAACATTCTTTTTCATCATGTTTTCTTTTAGTTGTCTAGAACTTAATTTACAATTTTTTGTGAAATGTGACAATAACACATTTGCAGTGCTTTGCAAAGAAATTACATTACTTTCTTTTCATATCATACTTACTTACAACCACAAGCTTGAGTGTATTTAATTGTGATTTTATGTGGTAGACCAACACAAATAAAATGATTTTCACTTTTTTCAGGGTGATTTGAAGTTATACATTTCCACTAAGCTGCCATTTTTCCTATAAAGTCTGTGGCAAACTGAAAATGGGGCTTTTATATGTCTTTTGACAGTGACTTTCTTCATACCACTGTTCTATGCAAGCTAGACTTGTAGTGACACCAACAATTATCATGACAATAAACTATCTCAACTTAGCTGTTATCCCGGACCAATCTACTATGTTCCATCATATTAATGGTGCTGTTTGTTCACTAATGTAATGGAAAACCCCTTACCCCCACTAATAAACCTCTGAAGCCTTCACACAGCAGCTGGATTACACTGAGATTGGATTACAACTAATTAGATTACTTCTAATTTCAGTTTGCTGCGTTAGATTTTACTTAGGGCTATCAAAATAAGTGACAATAGATTTTCATGTCAGATTCTAAAATGTAAATTTTGTGTAATTTTCCTTCATCAGTGATTTGCTTCTTTATATGAGTATGATATAAAAATTTTAATTAGCCAAAATCACACTTTGCTTTAGTAACGTGACAAATGTCACAAAATTTATCACAAATGTATTATATTTCAGTCAGTTTGCCCCTTGTCACTTTTTCTGTGACCAGGTGCAGATTTTATTGTCTTTCCGTGCATATCCATGTTTATTTTCCCCCCTTTATGTTACTATTAATAACGAACATCTAGGGCACACAATTCCCCCTGTGGTGAGTCTTATTTTATCTCAAACTCGGCCTGCCTCTCAGATTCCGCAGGCAGCTGAAGCAGAGAGGGGTAACATCAATAGAGGCGTTCGGCCGTGCGTCGTGACGACAGTACGAGGGCCTGGCGTCGTGCGTAGCGTAACATTCCATTGAGAAGAAGAGGGAAAGATGGCGTCCTCTAACAATCCGCGCAAATTTAGCGAAAAAATCGCTTTGCATAATCAAAAGCAGGCGGAGGAGACTGCCGCTTTTGAAGAAGTGATGAAGGACTTGAACATCACCAGAGCCGCTCGGGTAAGACCCCCACCCCCTCACAGGCTGGTCCCAGTTTGTTGCATCGCTGTTTTTGGCAGTTAACGAACACTGCGGTGATATGTTTGAGCGACTGCTCTCTATTTGGGTAAGGTCCATGTTTTCTTTCTTAGCTGTATCGGTATATCATAATCACAACACACTCCCATGTCTGTTGACGGGCGCTACATTTTTTTTATTTTGTCGATAAAACATGCGTGGTTTAGTGCACCGTTAATTGGCTCCGCTAGCAGTTTGAGTTTAACGTGCACCTGTTCCCTATGTATGATTTCAACGGTAAGTGCACGCGTTTCGGCTGCTTCCAGGCGCACACATCACCGCATAATAACATGTTGAGGCTGTTGGCAGGTAAATTAAAGCGGAGCAAATGCGAGTGGGATCTCCGACAGGTTTAAGGCAGCCTTAACTGGCCAATCGGACTCACTGGACGTGGATTCCCTCCCGCCCCCACGTCAACTGTTTCCACCGTGGCACGTTTTAATTCAAACAAAAACACAATTTAAAACGGAAGCTTAGTTAATGTTTTACATGTTTCATCCAGCCACACCCCTGGACTGCACTAGTTTATACAGATTTGTTGAAAGTCAGCAAATGGATCACAATGAAATGATTTATCAACTCTCTAATGATAATATAATAAATAATCCTGCTCTTCAGGGCCCACTGTCCTGAATGTTTTAGGTGTTTCACCACTGCCACACACCTGGCTCAAATGAATGGGCGATTAACTGGCTTCTGCAGCGCTTAATAGCATGTTGAGGAGGTAATCTAATCATTGGAATCAGGTGTGCTGGAACAGAGAGACATCTAAAACATGAAGGACAGTGGGCCCGGAGGAGCAGGATTGAGAAACATTGGATTATGTCTCACAATTATGTTGGGCCCATGGAGCGTGCGTGCGTGCGTGCGTGTGTGTGTGTGTGGTGGAAAGACCCTCACAACGATAAAAAGAAAAAAAAAAAAAACTAAAATAAGGGAGAGCTATGGTGCAACGACTATATAACTTGCTTACATCAGATTTTGAAAAGAAAGAGAAAGAAATCCATATATTTGTTACAACTCATTATCAGGTTTGTTTTTTTTTCTTTCCTGAAGGCTTGATGCAAGTTGCTTTTAACTTTATTGCATGTCTGGTGTTGTAATAGAATGTCTGCAAGTGCAGATTGTTTTTCCATAAAAAATTTTTTTCTTGTTTTCATTATGCTCATTTTGAGCATACGTGTCTTATGAATTACCTGATGCATACATAATTGTCTATCTGCAAAGGTCAGAAACTTTTCTTTGATGCATAAAGGAAATCTAAGCTCTTCATTTTCTGTTTGATTGAAAACTATTCCCACCATTTTTTGTGTTTGTTTTAAACATTATAGCTCTTCCTCATGCTTAATTGTTGATCTAGATTAAAGGTTACCCAACTGAGTTTGTGCGAATCGGCCTTGGGTAAACACAGATGTTGTGCTGTAAAACTCAAAAACAAAAGTTACATTATTTGGTAAATCCATAAAACTATAAATTTACTCCCTGTTGTGAGAACGATATGCAAGCATCATGCACTCAGGATAAAATTGCATCAGTTGTGCAATTAAAAACAGAGGAGGGAGTTACTTGTTGATGTTTCATATTTGCAATGTGCATTCCATAGCTATTTCTCCCCTTTTAGGAGCTAACTGAAAATGTCAGAGCTTTTGTGAATTTGACAGATTAAGCAAAAATTCTGGACCTTTTTTTTTTTTTTTTTACAGGCTTCAAAATGTATCTTTTCCTGCTCTTGCTCTGCAATGTGGGTAAAAAATGTGATTGCTTGTCAGTTGTGAGATAAAAAAAATTGTGTAAGTTTCTACTAATGAGACTTGAGCAAAATGTGACTTAATTTTTCTTCAAAGAGTAGTGCGCCTTCAAATTATTTTTAATTTCTAATAATGTTTAAAAGGCTGCCATACTATACTATATTATATAATGTAGTATAACTGTATACAAGAAATGCTACCTATTTATTAATGAGCAGCTTACAACCAGGGTATTCAGTCAGATTTCCAACAATTTAAGTTCACATTTAGTAGGTCACAAGGATCGGTTGAGACCAACAGTTAACTTCACATGAGTTAGTGGGGGTCAATGCTGAATGCAAGGACATGGACTAGTAAGGACTGCTAGCCTATAACTTTTTAAACCTTTAGCGTTTTGTGGCAAACCTTCACATTTTGCTACATTTTAAATGTGAGGACTGTTTTGTTTCAGATTGTTCTGTTTGGATTGGAATAATTTTTTTTTCAAGACTTCTTCTTTGACTTAAAAGATATCTTCAGAAATGTAAATAATTCTTTCTTGAACAGAAAGGCAGTATAAATCAGATGGAGTTTGTTCACTGCCACTCCCTTCCTCTGGAATGAAGCTCTTCAAAATAAGGATTATCTATCAAAATAAAAAAAAGTTTACTGTCCCTTTAATCGAAAGAGGGAGGCAGGGGCCATGGCAGTAAGTGTTGAGGACATCCAGCATGAGCAGCAGCCAGTTAGTTTTTCTCTGCCCCAAGCCCCAAATGATGAGGGTTAATCATCCAGGAAGCTCCACCAGCATATATTGGATGAATCAATTGACTCATTTCTTCAAGCTGCACTGACATCAGGAAGTGTTTGGGATATTTTTTTTTCTTCTGTTTGCTGGAAATTAAGCACACTTTATTACTATGATGCGTGTGTCTAACCTTAAGCCATACTGATATTTCCTAGGAGAGAAACACTCTTCAGTTGTATAGTCTCTGCCTGATTCCCTTGTGTTGCCATTTAGATTTTCTGTCACTGCATTATGTCTGATCATCTGACTCAATTCTTCTGGGTGTACAGGATGTCAGTGTTTTGTTTTTGTTATAGCATACATTACTTTTTATTACTGTTATATGCAAGTAGTAAATACCCAACTGTGACAACTCAAGCTGTCAGTCCAGTGTCATTCGAATCAGCTAGTTTTGTTTGCTTGTCAGTTGTCCATGAAAAAGCCACATTTGCCTGTTTCATCTTGTTACATTTTTTCAGTTCATAAAAGCCCCACTCATTAATCTTGCATATAATCATTGTAGACTTGCACGCATTGCCCATTTTTAGCATCTCTTTTGTTTGTGAATCAGATCAGTCATTCACTCATGCTTTCATGCAATTTTACTTTGCACAGTTGCAGTTACAGAAGACCCAGTATTTGCAACTAGGGCAGAATCGTGGACAGTACTATGGAGGCTCACTGCCCAATGTCAATCAGATTGGGAATGGCAACATTGACCTGCCTTTTCAGGTGAGCCCCTAGCCTCTCTCAGCAATGGTTTTGTTCTGGATCAGTGTACCTTTGTCAGCTGTTGGTGAATGTTGGACACACACAGGTTTCAGCTGTTTTTCAGATTTGTTGAAAAATACTTTATGTACAGACTATCCATTTTTAAAGAGGAGTAAAAGAGTCTGCTGGCTTTTCTCTGGCTGCGACAGCTGTAAGACTATTTATTGGCTGGTTAGAGCTGCATCTTCCACCAGGTTTCATCATACCTCAAAAGTTAAAGAAGAGCTTGTCTTAAAGTTTTTTTTTCTTCCCCATAATTGAGAATTGGTTCCTAAATTTTAAAGTATACCATTGCTTGTCATGGCTTTTCATCTTTAATTACATTTGCCAACTTGGCTTGACCCATCTTAAAGTGAACATGTTTAGCACCATTTATTCCAATGCAAAGATTTGCTCTGTTTGAAAGGACTCCTCTCATCTCATTTACCTGGTGTGTCCACCTTAGAACTCTGTGCTGGACACCAGTCGGACAAGCAGGCACCATGGACTCGTGGACCGTGTTTACCGCGATCGTAACCGCATCACGTCTCCTCACCGTCGCCCACTTTCAGTGGACAAACACGGTCGCCAAATATCCTTTATATTGCACTGTCACATGTGCCAATCAGACTTGGAAGTTACTTTGTCTCACCTTCCTAATCTGTTTTATTCATCCATGATTTGGAATATCAGTCAAATGCAATGTCCTTTTTTCACATGAAACCACATTTTACATTTCATATGGTAATTAAGGTCTCAGAGTCCGAAGGATTGTGGTCATCTGAAAGTTCCTTTAGATGATTGGCTTTGAAACTGACCCACCAATATTTTGACTCTTATCCACCTCTGGAAGTAGCAGTTACTATGTTGGTTTGGATAGAATGAGATTGTGTAACTAGTGAGACAGAGGTACAAAGCAAAGATGGCAACATGTGTTCATGATGGAGACATTGTATCATCTTCCCTTCCATCTGATCTGAAAAATATAAGCAGAATTTGATTGTGATTAAAAAATTGTGATTGGGATTGGGAATTGCATCAAAGAGCACAGCTCTGGAGAAATCCTCCAAATGCTACTGAAAGCTGTAAGACACACCCATTTGATTTTGTAATTGAGTGTATGTACAATTCAGTAACATTTCTGTGTTAAAAGTCTGTTTTTCTTTTATGTTTTCCTGTTTATGTTGATTTGAAGATCAATGAATTAATGATTTATTTTTTGTACATCCACTGATGACCGTCTGCTGAGTTACACATGTTAGTATGTTGCACTTTAGCAGAGTTATTCTGACGAATGTTTTCCATTTTTAGTTTAGAGATTTGATCTCCCTGTAGGATTTGTCCAGGATTATTTATTCATAATGTTTTAGGCACAAAGGGATGAACTAAAGCCTGTATCTGATTGATTCTTCTATTTTTCCTCATAATTATTAGCCTTGACTAGATTTACATTGACAGCTGTCCCTACAGTTCAGTTTACCTCTCCCCACCGCCAGACACAAGCTGGAGAAGGTAAGTTTCTTCGCTTGTCCGTTTGCACGAGGTTGGAACTACCCAGTCAGAAACAGTTATTTTTATGCCTTTAATTAGAGTAGAAATTACTCACAAGGATGGACCACCGATTGGGCAACCTGGTGGCAAATAAAGTTCAGTAACGAGGGCTGTAACCCCTGATGGGTATGGTGCTGAACAGTTGGCCCTCTTCCAGTGTTGGGATTCTGCTGACATCTCATCTTTCTGTCACATACAGGACGAATTCGGATTCGGCCTTACACCAGAGCGCCATGAACCCGAAGCCCCAGGAGGTGTTTTCAGGAGGATCGCAGGAGCTGCAGCCTAAACGAGGTGAGGGAGGATCCAGTGATAAAGACACAGAGAATCTTTCATTTATTCATGAGCAACGTGCTAATCCAAGCTGCAAACCTCTGAAGACACAAAAGAGATGGTGTCAGAGAGAGGCAGATGTAGACGCGTGGTAAAATATTTAAGGTGCAAATGGAAGCTGATCTACTGAGAAGTGTTTCTGTTTGACTTTGTACTCTGCTGGCTGTAGAAGTTTCTGAATGAAGCTGATTCAGGGCAACCTACAGAGCAAAATCAATCATTAACTGACTCCTTATCGATCATGTCTTTTTATGTGTAAAGCTCTGGTACAATGAAGCCAAGATTAGCTGGCCTCCGTTCAGCGTCTGGTGGTCACCTGTGCTATTTTTAGAAATGTGGGAATCTGGTGCACAGCAGTACTATTTTCTGCATGGCGGCTTGGGATATTGATGACTAATTTCTTTCAGTAAGGCTTTGCATTTTTGGATATTGTCTCAACAAAAAAAGTGTTCTGTTTTTCTTTAATAGTGCTGCTGCTTACGGTGCCAGGGACGGAAAATTCAGAGTCGGATGCAGACAAGGATGCACAGAAGCAGCTGTGGGATGACAAGAAGGTACCAGTGGGACAGTGAGGGACTGTAAAGTGAACTCATGTGGTGAATTAATCATGACTCTTTTTTTGTTTTGTTTTGCTTTTTTAGGATGATGCATCTCAGCCTAATACATGTGATGTCCCAGGAATCAAGTGAGTATTACTATTTTGATTTTCCAAACCTCTGCTTCTTTTTTAACTTCCATTGAAGAATGCTTAAGTTTTTCTTATAATGACCATCATCACATAAGTGAAAGAAGATTTCTAATTGGACAATGCTTTGCTAAATGTAATGAAGCTGTAAACCAACCATATAATTAAAGCTTCAATGTAATTTGATGTTTTTCCACATCAGAGAAGTATGTAACTTTTTCTAATGTTCTAGATTTATTTTTCTCCCTTCTAAGTTCTCAGAGAGGCCAACATAGAAATTACCAACTGATTAAGAGTTATAATAATTTGAGGGCTTTGTTTTCATATTGCAGATCTGAAATACTTTATAGAGTCTAAATATCTGTCACATAATTGATTCACTCATCAGCAGTTAGAATTATTATTAAAGCAAGTTATCCAAAAACATTTTTTGATGCCGTTTTTGTGTTTCACGTCACTAACCAAGTGGTTGCCTTTTTCCAGTATATTCCCATCACCAGACCAGGAATTAAGCCCATCTGTGGTCCCAGGTGCTCACAACACTGGTGGTTCGCTGCCGGATCTGACTAACATCCAGTTCCCTCCTCCGCTGTCCACACCACTTGACCCCGAGGACACCGTGTCCTTCCCTTCACTTAGCTCAGCCAACAGCACGGGCAGCCTGACCACCAACCTCACCCACCTGGGCATCAGTGCTGCAAGTCATGGTAAGAGCTCTTACATGTACCAAAATTAGGACGATGGAGGAGGAAGACGAAAAGACATTTTTTACTCCCAATTAAGAAAGTAGGTTGTTTTAGCCAATATCTTGAGGTGCGTTTCCTTAGCCTGTTTTTTTTTATTTTTATTTTTTAATCAAAATAATTTTACTATGTAACAGGAAATTTTTATTTACAATAATGGAAAATTAATCTCTAACCCGAGGCACATTACAACCCAGATGATTTCAGAATAGGTTTTGTTGTGTATCTATCTGTGTGCAGAAAATATTAAACCTAGCTTTGTGTTAGATGCTACTGTTATTACCCTCCTTTGATTTGGTCTTCTCTTTGCCAGTGGGCTGCTGGCTGCCTCTCATTATGTCCTCAAATCTCATCCTCTCAGAGCTGATGAGTATTTTGGTCAGACAGCAGTTACTCACTACATCTTGTTCTGGTCACCAGCTGTTTTATTTTCTGTGAAATTCTCATTTAAAATTAGTTTCCTGCATATTCGATATCCTCTTTGCTTTGGACGGCATCAATGTTCACTTGCTTGTTTTTGACACATAAGTGAATAAACGTGATCTGTGGGGAGCCCAGTCTGTTAATAGAAGTAAAGCTTTAAGCAGCTGTATATTAAACGTTGTCAATTGTCTATGATTTCTTAGCTGATTCTCATGTTTGGATGCTTAGTAATCTGACTTTCCTCTAACCAAACCCAGTGACTTGTGCATGTGTGACTCTTCTGTTGCCAGGGATCACCACGCCCTCTCAGCCTTCCATGACTGTAACGGGCCAGCGCAGGCAGCCACCCGTGGTGCCACTTACTCTCACCTCTGACCTCCACCTCCAGCAGTCCCCACAGCAGCTCTCACCCACGCTCTCCTCACCGGTTAATATTACACAGGTAAATGTCTGGCGTCTGGCTTCACTTGGTTTTTCTTCTTGGTGTTCAAGGTGAAACACCAAGAATGTGTGTGTGCTCTTGTCTTTAGGCTTTGCAAACAGAAACATTAACTTTGGAGCAGCAGCTTTCCCAGTACCCCCTGTTCAACCAGCTGACGCCTCAAGCCCAGGCTCAGCTACTTAGTGACCTCCAGAAACAGCCGGCGCTGCCACAGGGCATCCAGCTCATCGCTCTGCCCACTCTGGCCTCGTCTGGGACAGCCACCGCAAGCAGCCCCTCCCCGGACAGCCAAACCACCGCCAGCATGAGCATCAGCTCGGTAAGAAACACACAATTCAGTTAGGCGAGTGAAGGCAGGGACACAGCTTTCTGGAAATGTTTCCTAATATTGTCATAATTACCACTTTGTTGGTTTTGCTCAATATATTAATCTTTTGAAAACATGACATGATCAAAATGATCATAGCTTGCTGCTATTGTGTAGACAGACAAAATTAACTCCCTGCCAACATTTTCTCACTTCTTATGCGGAGGCTGATGATAAAACTTGTTGTTTTGTCCACTGTACAGTCATAGTGAAAGGCTTTGGCAGTGACACAGATGTTATTCTGTGGTTCCAACAGTTTATGGTCAACTGAAAAAACAACTACAACGCAAGACTTCTAAAAACTTTGATATGAAATATGTGAAATTCATGCAGAGTCGGAATGTGGAGTTTGATGCCTTTTCATAACTTAATTTATTCTGGCTTCCTGGATGTCCTCATCTTGACTCAGAGTTGATCTCAGTTTTTTTGGCTCCTTCTTATCCTGGAGCCAACTTTATAGAATTGACTATAGTTTTTTTTAATTCCAATATGATTTTTTTAACCCCCTCCTTCAGCTATTTTCCCTTGTGCTGGAATATACTCAAAGCACCAAATTGTCCCTGCATTGTTGGACGAAGTAGCTCTTGGAATCTGTTTTTAGCCTAACATTATTTATGGCAGTGTTCCTGTTCAGAGCTGTGAGTAAGCCCTCTTCCTGGGATGATGGACATTTAATCAGAGACGGTACCTTTCAGCAGCCTTCTACTGTCCATCACTAAACCTCCTGCACAACTTAACTCTCTCTCCTTGATATCTTTTTTTTAGACAAGAATATCTTCTTTTATACCCCAAGGTCTCTTTGTGCATGTAGACACACCCTCACTCACTTGCTGTTGATGTTGAACAAGCTCTGCACTGGTAACTTGATTCTGTAGAAGAACTGATCAGGAAAAACTGTCATTGAAACCTCATGAAATTGTTCTGTCCTATTTAACTTCTTACCTTGAAGTTCTCAATGATCCAGAAGATGTTTTGCATGCTTTTCTCCAGGAGTAACACAAGAAAACAATGGTTTCAGTCCCAGTAGTAACACACTTTGATACCATGTTAACATCAAACAAATCACTAGGTAATATAATAATTAAGATGCAACATTTGCAAAGCACAGCATATATGTCACTGCCAAACTTTAACCTGCAACTGTACACATTTTGATCTTATTGCTAAAGATGTGTGTGTTTGTGCCAGACATGAAGCTTAGTGTTAGCTAACCCTCTTCCCTCCAACAGTATCGCAATCAGACTGGCTCACCAGCCACTCAGTCTCCAACCTCCCCAGTCTCCAATCAAGGCTTCTCCCCTGGAGGCTCGCCTCAAGTAAGGGCCCACCCTCCGAGCTCGCTGCTGCCTGGGGAAGGGCTTTGCTTCTGGGGGAAAGCTAACTGTTCATAGCCAGGCTGCTTTTCATTCTGTGTGTTTGCACCACTCATGGTGTCAGCAGCTGCACAACTCATCTCCTCATCTCCACTGTCACAGCTGACCGTGTGCATGACAACATATTGGTTTTCTCAGTGTGCACCACACTGGGATGCTCCTTGTATAGTAAAATATTTTTCTGGAGAAAGTGCTATATATTTTTTAACAACTCAGTTTATGAATTTTAAATCCTATTTTCTGTGAGACATTTTTCCATTTTTTTATAATACAATTGTGGATAAATTAATTATGGTTAAATCAGTGAATGTTCAGGTCAAAATTTCTCAGATTCTAATCATTCATGGACTGTGCTCTCTTTGGCTAAGATGATGCTTAAGCAGGGACTCTACCACATACGAAATCCAATCCCACATTATTGATGATGTGCTCTATGAGGCGTATGTTTTTTAAGATTATTTAAGGGAAGTTTCAACTCTTCTCTACTTCTGTAAATCCAGTTTGACCTCTCTGTCATGCTGGATTTTACCTTTTCACCTCTTCTTTTTTTTGTGTTTTTGATGTTTTTTATCTTCCTAAATTGCCAGGGTTTTTATTGTCTTGGTGTTTATTATACAGTTGTAGGCTCACCACCAAGTCCTCTCCTTAATAAACTGAATTGTGATTCTTTTTTAACGGGGCTGCAGCAGCCAACATTCACTCTTTCATAGGCTTGTGTTAACCGTGGTTATGAGAACGACTTGCTTATATTTCCTGCTCTGCTGGACAGCTGTGTGATGTGTTGTCTTGCTTGGTTTTCCTTGTTACTCCATCACTAAAATATGGCCTTAGTCAGTTGGATGGCTTTTTTGTGTTAGAGGAACTTGCAATCTATTTTATTATTTTAACTTATATTTCCTTTCCCCTGCAGCACATTCCTGTGGTGGGCAGTATATTTGGCGACTCCTTCTATGATCAGCAGCTGGCATCGAGGCAGACCAATGCGCTCTCTCACCAGGTAACCAAGACTACCAGTAACTGAGGACAGAACGTTGTCCTGACTCTGCTCTGCCTGACAAATCTGTTCTTTTCAGCTCGAGCAGTTCAACATGATTGAAAGTCCCATCAGCTCGTCCAGCCTTTTCAGCCAGTGCTCCACCCTCAACTACACGCAGGCGGCCATGATGGGCCTCACCGGCAGCAGCTTACAGGACTCGCAGCAACTCAACTACAGTAACCATGGCAACATCCCCAACATCATTCTAACAGGTAGCAGCACCACCACCCATTCATACATTGTCCTTCACATGTCCTTCACATCTTTTCCAGGCAAAAAGATGGGAGTGCAGCTGAGACCAGATATTTAAATATACTATAAAATTCAACCCATAACTGTTTCTCACCCCTTATCCATTATTAAATCCGACCAAGGTCTGCCTGTTTGAGGTCAGTTAGGATTACTAAAACTATTTATATTTGCTACATACCAGAGCTGGAGATTTTTTAAAGCTCTAAATTCTTTTGATATCCTTCTACAAGCTTCTCGCAACAGTTTGCACGAATTTTGGTCCATTCGTCTTGACAGAACTCTTGTATCTGAATCAGGTTTGAGCCCAAACATACTTTTTCAACTCTTCTTTAAACATTTTCTTTGTGATATCGGTCAGGGCTTTGTGATGGCCCCTCCAAAATACTGAACTTGTTTCACTTGTGCAAATTTGGTGATAGGCTTAAGTTCCCCCACAAACGTGGGCACACTTTACAACGCAGAGCACACGTCTACCATACACATCTGCTCAAAGGTTTATTTTCACGCCCATGTGCTCTTTGTTGCACAGTAAACTGTTTGGGAGGAAACGGGAGTTCACACTGAACTGTTTTGTATGTTATGTCAAGCTGATAAGATTGAGAGTCAATGCAACCAGTTGCAAGGACGCGCATCAGACAGACTCCCGCTTTGTGCCACCAACAGGTATGTGGTGGTTGCTTTTTATTGAGAAGAAACATGGCTAGGTGCCCAACTAGCTAGCGTGGTGAGTGGTGCTGGAAAGATTTAAAGACTTAACTTGAAAATTATTGGAAAGTGCTTGAATTCTACTTGGGAGAATTCAAGATTTTCGGATTGGGGGAAATAAAGGAGTCTGTTATGAGAAATATAGGCAATCGGTACGCCTGACTAATAAATCTCAACCGTCTGCAGACGGTGTGCGTAGAGTCCGCTCATAGAAGATGCTGAACGCCCAAGTATGTGGGGGCCTTCAGGGTTATTGATCAATTGGAAGACCCATTTATGTTGAGATGTTTGAATATTTGAATAAGTCGTGATGCCATCTGATCATGATGCCATCTGATCATGATGCCATCTGTTTTGTAAAATGTATCCGTCCCATTGGTAGCTAAATGACTGCTTTGTGTTGAAGCTGTCTGCGTTTCTCTGCTGTCACCTTTCTTAGTCACAGGTGAGTCTCCGCCCAGCCTCTCTAAAGAGCTGACCAACTCTCTGGCGGGTGTTGGTGATGTCAGCTTCGATGCCGACTCCCAGTTCCCCCTGGATGAGCTGAAGATAGATCCACTCACACTGGACGGACTGCACATGCTCAATGACCCCGACATGGTGCTCGCTGACCCCGCCACGGAGGACACATTCAGGATGGACAGGCTGTAGCGAGGCTGTGCTGGAGCAAAGAGGGAAAAACAAAAACACTAACGTGAGTGAAGAGAAACAAAGGGCAGGATGAACCCTCTCCCTCGTTGCATGGCCGTCCAGCTGTATGACTCTTTGAAAGATGCGCCACCAAAAAACACAACGGGGAAAAAGTCGTCCATTGGCTTGCAACGGGAATGGCCTCGCTGTTGTTTTGATAAAGATTGGTCGCTCGGCGCTTTCGCTAGCCTACTCTTGTTTACAGTGCTCCATTACATGCCACATATATTTAAAAAAAAATGCACATTATAGCCATTTTCTTTTCATATCCACATTCATTTTAATCTTTTTTGCTTGTAGCAGGAAGCTGCTAATTTATTGGGTAAAATAATTGTTTTGGCTATGTATAAAAGAGGAGGAAAATAAACAGCATAGCTGGTTTACTCACCACCCTTCAATGAAACAAGTTCTCCTACCATAGCATGATGACTTTCTTTTTGACACTCAAAGCTTTATTTTTGACAACCAAATGTTATTTTCATCTTGTATATGTTTTTATGCTTTGTGTATTTATGTTTTATTTATTTATTTATTTGGTCAAAGGGTTGATATTTTATAACTTAAATTTGATGCCAAAATGTCTGTAGGTGGAGTGTAAAATTTCACTGATGTAATTAATTACAAACACATAAATGTTTTTTTTTTTTTTTTTAATTATTATTTTAAGCTTTTACTTGGGAAACGAAGGAGTGCAAAACCTCCCCATAGTTGCTCTTTTGGTGTTAGTTGTGCCATTATTTAATATTGTGCTGAAGTCCAACAAGCAAATCTAGAAATCAGTTCTAAGCACCACTTCAGGTGGACTTTACTGGGATTACCACTCATCAGGAAATTCAATTTAACCAAAACTAAAGAAAAGTGCATCAGAATTCATTCTCAGCAAGAAAAAAACCATTATATACACTATATTGCCAAAAGTATTCACTTAGCATCCAAGCAATTTATTTCAGCTGTTCTAATCACTTCTGGGGCCAGAAGTGCATACAATCCCGGATTTAGGCATACAGAACACTTCTAGAGACGTTGGGGGAATATCCAATGTGTTATTCTCAGGAGCTAGGTGAGAGTTGTGGTGTTATAGAAAATCACCTGAACAGTATGTCCAGTTGTGACATTTGCTGACCACTAAATATTCCTCTCAACTTGTGGCAGTGTTACAAAAGTTGAAGTAACTCAGCCAGAAGTGGTAGGTCAAATAAAAGGTGCACTGCATTCAGAAATCACCAACTTGAAATCCTTAAGATTAGCTCAGTGCATAGCGCACTTCATGAAAAAGGTTTTGATGGCTGAGCAGCTACATCCTTCCCATAAGTCATCAAGTGTAACATACAGAATCAGAAGTGTAGCTGTCTGAGTCTGGTAGTTTGTGTCAGATGTAAAGTTTGGTGAAGAGTTCACATTCTTAGTTCCAGTGAAAGAGCTTGAAACGCTTCAGGATACCTAGCAAGACTGTAAAAATGTAGATTAGAGAGTTTGGATGAAGTAGAGTGGCGATCATGTGCCGAGCCTTATGTCACGTTCCTTTTACCTTGAAAGTCTGAACTTGAAGCTGTGTTTTACCTCACACCCAAAGTGGGAGTGTTCCAGTTAACATAGTGTGAGAAGTCTTGTGATTGCCCAAGTAGATCTTGCTTGCAGTACCTCTTGCGATCTTTATTTTAAGAATTACATTCCATAAGCAAACACCACTCTTAATTTTAGTTTATAGTTGCGGGCACTACATGCAACATTGATTTTAGACACACTCTTTCAAGTTTGTCTTGTAAAATAAAATGTCTCCACCACAGCTTACTACTGTTGATAGCAGCCATATTGAAACTGGAAGTCAACTTTACAAATCGCATTGAGTGGGAATGTGTCTTCAGGGGGCACTGACGTTGATTTTTCAGACTGGGAAGTCAGAATTTCCGAGTTCTGACTGCAAATGGAACACTCCATTATCGTCCAGCAACAGTGTCTGGTCTCACAAATAGACTTTTGAAAGATTCACACGAAGATACTCCTAAACCTTGTGGAAATCCTTCCCCTAAGAAACGCAGCCGGTAGAGCTGCAAAAGGCAGGCTGACAAAATAAACCCGGTGAATTAACTATGGGATGTCACGCAAGGTCATATATGTATTGAGAGCCAAACAAGGAAATACTGATGGCAATGTAGTTTATAATTAAGCTGAGAAGTTCACTTGAAAAGTAACACATTTGTTTTTAAACCAGAGAACATTCAAATCTGAATATTTTTCAGTCACTGTGAAATCACCTGATTTTGCCTTACACAGTGTTTTATGTGACGACGTATTTTCCTAACTGAATATTTGACCTTTTCTTGTATTTGAGACAAACTTTGGTCAGTCAGTAATCTCTGTGGTTATGTAAAGTGTAAACAAATCGATGTACTGTATTTTGTAGCTGTACACTTGATGACCAAATTGTCTTTTTGTTTTTTTACGTGGGACAAAAAGAAAACGGGAAAAACAAATGTCCAAGAAATGATGTAAAGAGTTCAATTATGGGGAGGCTTTATGCTCCTTTACAGGGGGTCTCTAACAAAAACGCAACTGAAGTTAGATACAGAGAGAGGAATCCGAAGTCAAGTGAAGTGTTTTAAGAGATTTCTCTTGAAGAATGTTTATATCCTCTGATTAGATGAGGTGCACAAAAGCTAGCTAAAGATCTCTTTAAGACGAACTCTTAAGTGTAATTATGTAAAATGTGCAATGTTTCAAAAACTCAAATCTGCCTTGTTCGTTCAGTCTCGGAAGCAGCAGAAATGGCTTCAAAAAACAAACACTTCACAAATCTTTCAAGCCAAACCGTTCACATTGTCATCTGCAATGAGTTCTGATCTTTGTTGCCAAAATGTTTCCAGTTGCACGGCTGATGTTGACAACACTACCTTCGCATTCATTGCCAACTGGTCCGCCTCAGCCTTTTTGTCAGAGTTTCCCTGAAAGGCTTCTGTAGATTTTTGGGATCATTTTTGGCGAACTTTAATGTTCAGGTGTATATGTATTGAAATTTTTACGGACTGTCTAAACACACCCAGGATGGGAATTACACCTGGGTGGGTTTAAAGCGTTCATTGTGTGCAGTAGACAGCTCCATCAGCAGCTTTGTTTGCCTTCAACACACCCTGACTCCTATGCAAATGAGATGACAAAAAAATCTATGGAACTTAAAGGAAAAATCCAACTTTTTCCATATGCTCAGCTGGATTTATTCTTCTGAAGCAGAATATTGGAGGTGTTTTTACTTAAACATGCATGAAACTCCTCTGAAAGCTTTGACAGACATGGTCATTGTGAGCTGCTTTTTGTAAAAAAAATAAAAAATAAAATAAAAAATTATAGAGGCTTTCACTGAAAACTTTATTTGGCCCAATTTCAGCCAAAAATCGATTGGTTGTACTTTGTAAAGTATGGCAAAAAAGCTAGTTTTGATGTTTGAGTGCAGAACGGGAATGTTTTGGTGGCGGTATGACAATCAAAGACCAAAATTGTGTTTTGAAATGTTGGCATAAGAAAAAAGTCTCTACGCTGAAGCATAAATCCAGCTTTAAATTAATGCTTGATGTTGCCTTCTTCTTTTTCGAAATGCTTATATTTTGTGGACAGTACGGTTGCTCAGTTATGAAAAAAATCATGATTATAACAATTATTTGAGTTTGATCACATTTTTTGTGCAAGCTTTGGCTTAAAGGTTTTATACATTTTTCTGAATTTTGCATACTAGCTAATCATTTTTTCCACCCAAGACATGTCTAATCAAATGATTGATATATATCATTGGGATATATATATATCCAAATCAGAAATGTATTTAAATTTTAGTGAACAGCAGCTAAACCTGACTATTCACTAACGGACAGGTGGCTGCAGCGACAAATACTGTCTATATCATGTTCTTGGATTGCTAACATTGTTGCAGAGGTTTAAAAACCTTGTACTTCCATGATGTTTCAGTTTTACAATGGATTTTTTTTTTTTCAGAAATCAGGAACAATATATGAAAGTAAAATAAAAAATCTTTTGTGTGATAGTTTGAAGCCAAAATTGAATTACTAATTTGATTAATTGTACATCCTCACTGGGCAGAGCACTTTTCTCTGCTCAGTAAGCTGATATCCCAGTTTAGCTGCCAGCTGTTATTTAAGATTAAACATAACCTACAAAAAGACTTGGTTACCTGAAAACGACTCCATAACCAATGTTGGATTTTTTCTTTAAGCCTAGACATTTTGTGCAGATGTTCCGTTTCCAAAGGTTTGCGTACATAAGACTTCGCTGTTGTGATGCCAGTGATTGGAGCTTCACCCCAGTCCCTCATCCTGCCGCAGTCATTCAAATGGACTTTGTACATAAAGCTGCAACAAAATGCATGACTAAACGGACAGTCCAGACCTCTAAACGAAGGCCTTCTATAGCTCTGCAGGTTTGATTTGTGTAACATTATGCTAACACAAACCGTCTAAAGGGATGCATGTTATGAGTTTCTTCCTGTGCAACAGTAAACTCCTGTTAAGTGACTCTGTTACCTCCATTTCTGTACAATGCTACTTCACGAATGATACAAGAATGTAACTTCTGTGGCAGTATTGTGGTTTTAGCCCGATGAGTTGATGTTTGGAGTGTTTGGTTCTGTCCCAGCAGGTCAAGGCTCCCCTCCCCCCCATAAAGAAACTGACTGTTGCTTGTCCCGCTCTCTCTTCACACTGTAGCATCTCTCTGCAGTCGATTGTGAAAGACCCTTTTTCAAACAAATAGGAGATGCCGCCCTGTAAATGTTCCAGATTGGCACGCGCTCTGATTGTTTGCATTTGTGGACCTCTGAAGCATCTACATTATGCAGTCAGCTGCATGACATGATTGACACATTTAGCAGGTTCTTATCCCATGCTATGTACTGGATCTTAATCTTGCTATGCTAAAGTGGAGCGTGTTTTAAGACATGTTTATTTGTTTTCTGATGTTGCCTACCATGTTTGGTTCTGGGCTGGATAAAGTGAACTGTTTCTGTTACTGTGCAATGTTTTAGTCCACTAGTTGCTTCGCACTTTAACTGTGACTCCCTGACGTTTGTGCTGGGACTGTTCGGCCCGATGTGAATGCTGACTGTTTCATAGCAGAGATATTTTAATGTAAAACAAAAAGATGGACTCTCTATTTTCTTTTGGGAACTACACTTTGGCTTGTCGTGTTTGTTTGTTTTTCTTGTTTTTTTGTTGTTGTTTTTTTTCTTCTGTTTTTATTTGAAGCTGTTAAAACTTTTAGAAGATGCAAAATCAGAAAGGGCTTATTCCGGTGCAGCTTACACTCTAATGTTGGAACTGAACGAAGGATGTTGCTTTTATGTTCCCGTGCTTCTATGTTCCCCAGTTTTAAGAATTAAATCTGATATGTGCAAAAATACGTGTTGAGAAACATGCTTTAAATTCAAAATTGTACAGAACTGGAAGGAGACCTGAAATTGATCGCCATCTTTTCATTCTGAAAAGCCTGATTTTTATTATGTATACATGATTAGGATTAAACTTCCAGGGATTGTCTTCCCTTCAAACATATGATGATGCAAAAGCCAACCAAACCTAAAGCTGCGAAATGACGAGGGGTGCTAAAAGTTTGACTTTTTTCACCAGGCATGTTTGGATTTTGAATATTTGTACACTTTTAAGATAAAATTCTGCATTTTAATTCTCTCATTGCATCTGCCTGAGGTCCATCTATTTAGCTGGGGAACATGGAACAATGGAAGCATAAATGTGATCTATTGTACCTCAGTTTTTATGTTTCAATGCTTCAAAAAAGAAAACAAACAACAACCTTGGAGTAAATTTGAGCGTTCCAGCTCTTACTTGGACTTTCCCTTGCTTCCTTATTTACTTGTAATCTAAAAATCATTACACTCAAACAGCTTGTATTTGCATCTACGCAAACTGTTACTAAGTGTACTATATGCTGTTGCGATGCTTCACCGAAGTAGCTTGGACTGTAAAGCAATGGTTCAGTTTGTCTCGCATCTGGACATATGAAACATTACAGGGCGGGTAGGTTCATACAGGAGACACTAGTGTGGCATTAGTTATCAGCAAATGCAACACTAGGACTTGATGTCAGATTTGGCAGCTTGTTAACTTTATATTTAAGAGGTACAAAAAGTCTCTTAGAGTAAAAGCATGATTAGAATTGAAATGAAAGCTTTTACCTGACTTGCTTTTGTTTTTTTTGTTCTTTTTTTACATCTACACATCTTAAATTTTACTTTAGACTCCTTGTTTTACTCTGAGACAAACTCGCATTACGCTGCAGCACAACCATCAGGTTGTGTGTATAGAGCATTGGAGATGGATTATGTATTTTGTCTGTAAAAGAGAAAATGTGTCCAAGATTTGCTGCTCAGTCAGAAAATGATGTCCCTTTAATAACCAGGGGTTACTTTTCATTGAAATCTATATGACAGGCTCTAGAAATACAGTTTTATGTTCCACTTTAAGCTTATCGTGAGAATAGCATTATATCACTGTTGTCCTGTAAGTTGTAGTGAGACCTGTAGGTATTTATTTGTTGCCATGTGATTCTCTTTTATGTGACCATTTGTTTTTATAAAGCTGAAAGAAAACCCTTGATTAAATTGAATGTGAAGGACAGAATTTTCCTCTGCATATAGTCTTGATTTTCAAAAAAAAAAATACTGATTCGGGACATAAAAAAAGAAAAGTTTTATTTCTTAACATCACAGCGTGTTGCTGTAGACATGCATGATGTTTCAGTCCTCTTGTAAAAGTGTTTTGGCTATTGTTTCTATTTTGTAACCTGTAAATGCAAATTTAAAAAGATTATTTTGGATATGTGCATGCTTGTGAAATGTTCAGAATGTTGATTTCCACTAAAAGCTGTTGAGTTTGGAACAAGAAAAAGGTCATGTCTGTTACTTAAAACTAAATATACTGGCCTTTTGAGGAGTAGGTATTTTTTTAAAAACGTCTAGACGTATCTAATTTTAGTTAAAGTTTAGCTTGTTTATAATAATAAAAAAAGGCTAAACGTGAAGTTGTATTTAACAGTTTACACATTACATATCTAAGTATATGATATGCTTCCAATGTAAAAGCTAAATTGGCACTGAAATTTGTGAATGCCTCTGAGGGTCAGCAGACAAATACTGAAAGCATTTTGGGGAAAAGCAAAGTAAATTGTTGCTTCATTTTGTATTAAACAGGGAAAGAATAGACATTTACAAGAAGTGAAAGCATTCGTATAACAGTTGCAGGAGGCTGGAATAACTTTCTGAATTGCTATTTGATATAAAGCAATGCACCTTTTGTATTACACTGTGCAATGGCAGTGCATCAACTACTTTTGCATTAAACCCCTGTCAACTCTCAGAGGTTCTGCAAACGGTTAAAAAAACTAAACAAAACAAAAAACACCTAAATCCTAATTTAAGAGCTAAACATTCTGGATTTCTAAAATACCCAAGTAAACTTTACAAAGTTGTAGCCATCCTGCAATCAGCATTTTAATCACACAGTTTAATGGTGCTAATAGTCTGCAGGTCAAAATCAATTCTTGCAGGTTTAATTGAGCTGTTGCAGCTGTGTGATTACTTTTAGAGATGGACCCAACAAAATACCCATCAGCTAAAACGATACAGAAGATTTTAAAACTGCTTCAAGGGAGAAAGTAATGTGACAAATGGTGTTGCTTTTCAACTGTGTCTAATTTTTCTAACCATCCTATGCAGAAATGTTTATACAGTAAACAAACATCTATGTAGACCACAGAAGACACCAAATAGAACACAAAAAACTCAATATGGCGGAGAAAGATGCACAGAAATGAGCATGAACACGTGTCGGTGTTTGTTCTAAATAGAACTGGACCTATGTAGAGAAGAGCCCAACCTAAATTACCACAAGCTTCAAATGTTTAATGGCAAAATGTTTCTGTTTCATTTTCATAAGATCACCAGCCTTGTCTCCAAAAATTAAGGTGTTTGTCCCTGAATGCATTTGCAAAGTATAATCTGCTTTTATATTGCTTTTGGCTTCTTCCTCAATGAGTGGCTGTTCAGCCCATGTTAGTATATGACTCATTTGATAATGATACTCTATTACCAGCTTCAGCCAGCATGCTCCCATAGCATGCTATTTTGTTCGGGCATTGATACACATGCCACTGAAACCAGAATTGCATACACTGGATAAAAAGACAAATTTTTTTCTCACTGTCTGAAGTTAAATCAGATGAAATTTCTCTTGTTTTACATTAGTTAGAATTACCAAAATTATTTATATGTTCTAGATGCCAGATAAAGGGAGAACAATTTTAGAGATTACTTTGTAACTTTCTTTGAATTCTGAACTTTACATGTATTTGGTCAGTATCAGAGATAACTATCTTTTAAACTATATGACTTGAAACAAACCCAAAAGGTGTGAGCCTTGTCATACAAGCCAGAATTTTTGGTTTCAGAAGTATTTCACACAATGAGTTCTTCTGATTGATATCACAAATTATCCCATCAAAAATGTAAAAAGCCATCATATGACAATTTCACCAAATGACTTAGAAGCATATAATCTTAATGTATGAAATATTTGACTATGAAGAAAGCAAGAAACATCTCTTCAAACATAATATCTCTTATTCTGGCAGATAGGAGATAGAAATAATTTTGGAATCAAATAACTTGAAATGCTCTTACATTTAAGCAGTTTTTAATCTGACCAAAAGAGCAAGTTTAAGAATGACATTTATTTTAATTATGGTCTATTTTTAAAATGTTTAAAAAATTTGCAGCAGGATGGATTTGGTTACTTTTTTAGAAAGTCATGTGAAACTGGTTAGTTTGCTCAACTGAATTCAGTTCATACTTTAACTTTCATAATACATGAATTTTAAAATATCTTTCATACATTTAGAGTGGCGCCTCAAAGGTTTAGGATTTTTAGGAGGACAAGGCTTCCACCTGGTGGCCAAATAAAAACATGCGCTGATCTTACGAAAATCAGGCATCTTGTTTTTCAGAAAATAATTATCTTATGCATTGTGGCTTTTATTATAAGGTTTAATTCTAATTTTAACTTATTTAATATTCGTCACAACAGGCGAATGCGATTTTTGCTCCATATGACTGCAACTGGATAAACAACTGTGCAGAGACGAACCGGTCAATCTTCAAATATATTCACGATTAATTAAGAAAATTAAAGATTATAATTCTATTTTGAAAACAACCCTTTTTAGCGGGAGCAAAGTGTTACTACCATTATTTGAGCTGTTTCTATGTGCGAGGGGAGGTTGCTGCTGCTGCCACCGTTTTGGAGTCGGTACACAAGCCAGTGCCCCTGTCGTAACCATAACAACAATCTGAGCAGTAGGAGGTGGGAGGAGTAGAAAGGGTACGCCCTAAGAAACTTCTGATTGGTCAGTTGAAGTAGGCAATCTGCCTCTTTCCTCTCCTTAATTTGCTCCGTCTACTGTCACATTAAAAAGCCGCTTCCTGATTGGCTACGTTTCATCTCCTTTACCCTCCCTTGGTGAGTAATCTCTTTCAGAACTCCGTCTGAAAACAACGACAAGGCTTTAACAAGAGAAAGAAAGTGTTCAGCTTGGCTTGTTTTTAGGAGATAAAGGTTCACCTGCCTTTGGTCTATTCTTTGTTACTTTTGGTGCGTTGCTGTTTGTACAAAGCTGGCAATAAGGCTGTAAGGGATGTAGGGGCCGTTTAAGCCGCCGGGTGTTGTTGGGTTACGATGGAGGGACCTGCCACAAGGCAAGTGGTTTACCGTTAGCTGTTAAAAGTTGTGGCTCAACTGAATACAATTTATTTTGTTCGTTTGTTTGTTTTGTTAGTTCAGATTAAGTGTGAAGTGTACACTAGCGTACGTACAATGTGTGGATGTGAATAATGAGTTTAATAAATCCAATGTCGTTACTCTTCACAGAGACTTTGAGTTATCTCTGTCAGACGGCGCCTCGGACGACGACGACGACGACATGCCCGTGACGCTGCCGACAGACAGCAGCCACAGCGGGAGCATCCGCAAGGTGAGACCAGGAACTCGCCCAGTGACATGTTTCATCTGCCTGTTTGATGATTATGGCTTGCTACTAACAGAAACGCACAATTCTTCATCTCAGATTATTACACTGTTACAACCAATAATAATAAAAAGTTGTTTGTTTTTTTTTATAGCAGAAATGTCATATAATGGTCTATACAGTCATGGAAGACTGCTGACTTGACACTTGTTCAGCATACAGTCACTAACTCCTCCACATAGAAGATAAGGCACAAGGGACACCAGTTGTACTCAGTACCTCAGCAAGGGAAAATTGAGTGGTAGGAGAAAGGCACACAAGTTGCCATATTCAACTTGTGTGCCTTTAATTAATGAATAAGAGGTAAGGAGAAAATGAACTGGACTGCCGTTCAATGATCCAAGTCCTCTTTCAAATTAAAGTAATTTTTGCAGATTCTTGCTTAAACTCAAATCACCTATTTTTAGATGATTGGTAGCCGGACTATCCCATGGGAACTTCAGGTGAAAGATAAAGGCACTGGCTCGTGTTCCAACCCGTTCTGCTGTCCAGCCCTTGTGCTGCATACTACACAAAAAACACATAAGTATTCATTTAAAAATTAGTGAAAATCAGTAGCTTGGGCAAAATATCTAACTTTAATATATAATCCTCCCAGTAATATGTCTTGCTTTAAAGTTCGGTCATTATATTGCAGAATTAAATCCAGATCTGAGCAAAACACGTTTTTTTTTGTTTTGATTGGTTAATCCTTTAATTTTCTAAATCATGTGTGGACATGTTTGAAACCATTCACCTGTTGCATTATTTGACAACTCATATTTGTGCATACCTTGTCATTTTCCGTCACTGTTAAATGAAACCGAACATTTTGGGATGCCAGTGTCTCCTCTTTTACATGTTTTGTGCTCTGTTGTTGAGCAGCCTCTGTCCTGCTGGCTCCCTGATGGTTGAGCAGAGGTAGGAGCTCAGCCAGAATCCTAATCCACACAGGCACTTTGAGGATTACTTGACGTTTGCATGTTAAATAAACACTTTCATTTGGGTGAGCAGGAATGAAACAGGGAAGTGAGTGCATTAAAATGAAAGAAGGTTACAAGTTTCCTGCTTGCAGGACTGAAAAGGTGATTAGAAAAAGTTTGGTGGAGAAGCAGAGGGAGTATTCAGCATGTTTAAACTCCAGCCCCTGCTTAATATAAACTCATTTTCTTCTCTTTATTACTAATGTTAAACTTGCTTCTAAAACCGTCTGCAGTCTACTGAAGGGAAAAAAAAAATACTTGCAGACTGGAATAATCCTAACTCTATCAAAGTAGTTAAACCAAATTCTCATTTTCGCTGCTGGATGCAAGAATCAGAAAAAACGTTTTCTCCTCCTGTGGTTTAATGTCTCCCTTGCAGGGCTGTGATCCCTTCGCCCAGACTCAGCGCAGTAAACTGCAGCATCGACGAGCTCGCATCAACCAGCAGATCAACAAGGAGATGCGCATGAGAGCAGGAGCGGAGAATCTTTTTAGGTAAACAACATGAACTTACTACACCGGTGCCTTTCTATGAACCGCACTGTTAATATACATTGATCCTCTGGCGATGGAGAAATTAGACAAAACTGATACGAGTATGGGCGTTTAGAACATTTTTGTTTGAATTGCTGTTCACTTGTGGATTCTTTTAGCGTTCCTTTTCATTTGCATTTAAACCTTCTTTCACCATGTTCTGCTTTGCACATCACAACAAAAACGCTGTACATCTAAAGCGCCCTCTACCATATAAAACCTGTAATAGATGTAGAAACTGTGTTTTTAAATTGCTTTAATGTCTTTGCTTACTAACAAAAATGCGATTTTAAAACAATAATAATTTTGATTTATTAATTTGAGGAAAATAAAACTCATTTATTCACACCAAGGACAAGAGCAGCTTAGGGATCTGGGAGGACATGTGCTATGCCAGATTTAAACTGTTGAATATAAACATATTTACTGTCTCAGCTGATGCTTAGTTAGTACCAAATATCCGAGCACAAGTGTGGTGGTGAGCATTATGGCAGTCCTGTTTGATGAATTTGTCAATTATCATCACTCTAGAACTAAACAACATTTAAGACATAAAACTAGAAAATGTTTTTGAGACATGAGAAAACATTTAGACAGCTTTTTTTTTTTTTTTTTTTTTTTAACCAGAAAGTTTTCCTACTGTTAAATTTTATATCTGTCTCATTAGTTACAAGTTGTGCAGCACTCAGAGTGGGAGTAAGTCATGTATCGAAAAATACAATTCACATAGGGGAAGTGATGTCACATTTCCACTAACATTGTGTGAGTGTAGGGTCATTATGTGAAACAGTGGTTAGAGCAGGCGCCCCATTTACAGAGGTTATGGATATTAACGCAGCCGTCTCGAGCTCGACTCCCGTCCTCAGTTACTTTTGCTGCATGTCTCTTTTTCCCAACGAACTTGCATGATTTAAAAGAGCATGAGATGTAAAGTTGTTGGTTTAAGACATTTATATGTCCCTCATTCACTCTTCTCAGAAGTTGTTTGACTGCAGCAAGTTGTTCTCCACCAATGTTTTGTAATTCTCTGGATCGAAAACCTGTTAGATTGCATGGCTGATTCTCAGATGGTAAAACTATATTCTTTTAGTTTGTAAATTCACAGAAAAGGAGCACGTTTAGTTTTTGGTTGTGGTTAAATTCAAAATGTGCTTCTCTTTACAGAAACATGCATAGTAAAATTAAACATTGCATTTTATTTGAAACATCCAAAAGTTACACAGCAGTGTGTTACTGTAAATCTACCACTACAGTAAAATCTCCCAGGTTATTTTTATCTGTGCCTCTGTACAAATAAAAGTCAACGAGTAGAAATAGAAATTATCTCCTTTATGAAACGGGTTTTTAATGTAAATGTTTCCAGAGGTGTAAATGTACAATCAGACACTTATGTTGAGTAAAAAAGCTAACTCTGCCAACAACCCAGGTCTCAGTTTGGTTGAAGTGAACTCTGAAGCAGTTTGAGTACATATGTGAATGCCAAGAGGACCGGAGACCGCTTCACAAGCAGGAAGCAGGAACTATGGCAGAGGGAATTCTGGGTAAATAGAACAAAAAGAAACGTACATGTCTTGTTCTAGTGGGAGAAATGACTTACGGTCTTTTGCCAAAGACAAAATACTTTTTTTTGTTTTTTTAAACAAAAAAATGGAGATTTTTTTGTTTAGATTTTACAAAGAAGAAAGGTTTTTTTCAAAGGGTTTAGTTAATGAAAGTGAAATGCACCAGCTGAAAATGTAACAAATGTTGCAATTGTGGTCCAGCTAAGTCTGCAAATCATTTTGTACACTGGTTGCTGTGTTGTTTGTGATTTGTGAAATCTTTTGGATTTGATTCTTTGTTTTCCCATTCCTGCTTCCTTTTTTTTTTCCATTGAAATAATTAATCACACATTAGAGCTGGCAGTTTTTGTTAAAACGTGATGACTCAGTTCTGTGCAGATAACGGGGAAAAAAAAGCGAAAAAAAAAAAAAAAAGCACTCCTGCGCCTTCTTTTTGGACGCTTGGTCAGAGAGACAAAGAGGACCCCCACACGGCCCGGCAGCCTGTAATCAACCAGCTTTGTGTCCGCCTCCCGTCCTGTTCCCATGCAGAGATTCCCAGTGAGTTTCACTGAGCTCATCCCCCCACTCATCTGGCTGGCAACCTCCCCCTTCATAGTTTGTTAGTGTGTGTTTGGTTATTCACCATGCAGTTTTACTCACTGACACTTTTGGGAAACTGGCTTGTTTTTAGGAGTGCTGTCCTGTGGGAGGGTGTTCAGTGATTCTTGTTGTTTAACAAAGAAGGGTGTTAGTAATATGCCACGCTCTCAGGTTTCCTCTTAAAACTTCAGTACCTCTGATGTTTCTTAGGTGAGTTAGTCAGGGTTTTTTTTTTTCTCCTGATGTCCGTGCAAGTGTGTGTAAATGAAGGGGATATTTGGCAGCCCATTTAAAGCTGACTAATCAGATTGCCTTTGGCGTGAGACTAGATAAATGTGTATGCTTGTGTGCATGTTGAGACTTGAGATGGGAGTGACCAGTAAAGAGACTGCAGGTCCTTTTTTTTTTTTACTGGTTTTATACCCAAAGTAGAAAGAAAATAAGACTCTTTAGTTATTTGTTTATTCCAAGTTGAACAGTTATTGCAAAACTCACAAATATTATCGCAAATTACGATTCCCCAATATTTTCCCAATATTCTGCAATCCCAAATTTTTTTGTTTTGTAAATATTAAAAAAATGACAGTGGGACAGTTAGAAATTTATTTATATGAGGATTGAAGTTAATAATAACATTCATGAAAGGAAATCGGGGGGGAAAAAAAGAAAATTGCTAAATGTTTTTTCACTGACGGATTACATGGAAAAGCAAATGAAGTCAGACAGTGCTGACAAGGAAAAACCCTGTGATCAAAGTGTTGTGAAATTGTACAGCTCCAGCTCCTTACACACTCATTAATTATTCTACAAACTGCATGTTTTAAATAAACGACCTCCAAATGTAATGGAGATGTTTGCGATTCTGTGTTAGCATTGGAGTTCACTTTATTCCAGCCTGTTCTTATGTGCTTATTCAGTCATTGAGTTTAGGAGGTGGAATAATTTCTTTGCCAAACCCAATGATTCCTCAGACTTCCTGGAACAACAGTGTGAGCTGGCTTTGCTCTGTGCCAAGTCTGTGTTTAGAGAACAGTAGAGGCTCTGATCGACTAATAGGACAGTGGAGTTACCCAATAATAGCAAATACATATGTTGTTTTTTAACTGTATAAAAAAAAAGTGGTTCTTAAAATAAAATTCATTTGAATTACACTGTGTGCGCTATTATTATGTAAGTGAGCAATTTAACCATATATATTTCTGAACCCCAAGCTGTAAAAACATACACACGCCTATTAGTTTTAAGCAGGCGGTGTGTTTTCAACACCCTACATCAAGTTGTGCGTATTTATTGGGTAGCTTCTGTTATATCATGAGTATTTTTGTAAAGGAACCAAAAAGGGGATTCTGTTGATAATTGATTCTGTTTTAAAAAAAAAATAAAAAATTTATTTTGCAGGGCAACAACCAACAACAAGGTGAAGGAGACGGTGGCTCTGGAGCTCAGTTTTGTCAACTCCAACCTGCAGCTGCTCAAAGAAGAGCTGGAAGAGCTGAACAGCAACATGGAGGTCTACCAGACAGACAGGTAGTCACTCAGACAGTTCATGGTCTGTTTGTTGCATGCAATTTAGGCCATCCTCATTAAACTAATTATAATGAGCAAAAACAAGTGGATTGTCGTTTTTCTATTTTCACGCTCTGTTTAGGTTGCATATCTGTCTACAGTTATATTTGTGATGGTTTGTGCTTTAAACTTTCAAAGTAATATATTTCTTCCTTCGAAATGATCATTTTACATCTAATTTAGATTGTTCTAAATTAGACCTAAAATTTAGAGCAATGCCAGTAATTTTAAGCTATCAAGATACAAATTTTGTCTGTCAGTAGGTTTTTTTTCCCTCCACAGTCCAAGGTCAGGGCCAGGATAAACCCCCCTCATTTGTGTCATTAATGACCCCATCACATGCATGCATGCTTTGTTTGCAGTGCTAGTTAATGGTGGGGGCTTACCTGGGGGTTGAGCGGCCTGTGAGGCTTAATAATTGGCTTTAACATTGCTTGTTAGCAGGATCAGTCAGAGAGTGGAGCCCCCCTGCTGGGTTTTAAGATGAGCAGATGGCGGTGCGGACTTGTCTTCTGTTTGAAACCTGCTTAGTGCTTACGTATGACTAAGTCCCACAACGGGTATTTATGTCTGTCTACAGTGATGCCATTAGTGTTCCCATGATCCCCCTTGGCCTTAAAGAAACCAAAGAAGTGGACTTTACTGTTCCCATCCAGGTGAGAGTATTATTGTGATCATTGTTCAGCTATTTTTGTTCAGGAAAAGTCATTTTGCCTGATAAACTTTATATAAGAGCTCGATTTGACTAATTATGGACCTGATGTTCCAAACAGCTGATTGGATGAAACATTTGAGCGAAAGTCACACAATTCGATTATCCAAATGGAACGACATGAAAACACTCTGTTAATTTAGGTGTCCATTCTTTGAGCCAATCAGCAGACCTCAAAGGAAAATCATTGAGTTTGGCGAGATGAACCTTCGATCAAATCCTCTTTAGAACTTCCATATCCTAAATGTTCATTACAAGTTAACCAGTTCCTATTCCAGTTAAACTGGATTCAGAACTGTGAAAGTCTCTACA